>NC_086445.1:698227383-698372383 GCF_028390025.1 Pseudophryne corroboree
CTAATCACTAAACAGAAAAATATCTACACAATATCTACAGAAGTTTTGGATGGTCGGGGGAGAGTGGTAGGTAGGAAATGTATGACCTAGTGAGATAGTAAAAAGCATGTATGTATGAATCCATGTCTGAGGGCCATGTATCATTGTGCCGTATATGTTCTAAATAAGCTTCGAGGTATTGCGAAGTATACATTACATCCTTCTCATCCCGTATTAAGGGTCTGTAAATGGGCCAAAAAACACTACCGAGCTCTTTTCGGCTTCTTGTTCCAACAAATGGGGTGCACATTTAGTTGATGATGCATGGAGGGGGAACATATGTGAGTGCTAGTATATGTGGATATCACTTGTCGACTATGTGTGTCGTTAACTGAAGGTTGTAGAGATGAAGATAAGACACATATCTAAAATACATTCACATAAACATTTACATAAACATTCTTGGGTAGGGCTGATGTCTTTTCCGGATGGGTGTATCTGGGCAGAGGGGGAGACAAAAGAAAAACAGGTGAACGAAACAGGCCATGAAATTCATTTGCAATCCTTATCATATCACTGTCTCTATGGAAGGGTCATGAATTAAATCTGCTGCTATAACAGTACCCTTGCTCCTGAGACTCATCAACTTTGTGCCATGCTTGCGCCGCGTCAGAATTCGAACACACCTAAATATCAAACCAATAATTATGACGACTCCCAGGATACAAAGGAGAAACTTCCCTACACTCATAATGACATTTTGAGCCCACTTTCCTAAACCTGAAAACCAATTGCGTGGTATCAGTTCCTGCTTGAAAGCTTGTAACTCCCTTCCCGTATACCTGAAGGTGTCGTCATACATCTCAGTGATATTATCTACCAAGTTCGCTAGCGCATGGATATACCTATAATTTATAATTCCTCTGGCAGTACGGGTGATGTCTAATGCGAGAAGGAATTGAATCCTGGTGGATTCGTGAATCAAATCAGAGGCTGCGTGCTCTGTCCTATCTATGAGGTGTCTCTTGATGATGTGTTCATAGGGAGTATGAGTATAAGGAGCCTGAGCACTGCGGTGAATGTCTTTCATCTTATCATGGGTTATGGTCATGACCTCTGGCAGTACTCTCCCAATATAACACAATCCCTCTGAGCTCGGGGCAAGCCACTTGTACGCCTTCCTCCCACATATGAAATAGGCATCATCTGGGAGAACATAGGGGACAGAATATGA
Organism: Pseudophryne corroboree; assembly: GCF_028390025.1. Taxonomy (NCBI): domain Eukaryota; kingdom Metazoa; phylum Chordata; class Amphibia; order Anura; family Myobatrachidae; genus Pseudophryne; species Pseudophryne corroboree. The sequence goes on from NC_086445.1 coordinate 698,228,597, forward strand.
CATCACTATATTACAAACTTTCCAAGTGAAAAACCCAATCCCTAGTTCTCTCATCTGCTCAGTACAAGTATCAGGATGGATGATATGGGCACAATACCCTGGCTAACTTTTCCAACCCACATGGTCTTGCTTCCTCGAGTATACCTATACCGAAAAAACCTCCCACTGTTGGCTATTTGGCGTACAAGTTCAGAGTCTATGGGTATCCTATCAGCTCTGTGTGAAAAAGTCATTGTCTGGTTATTCCACGTCACTTCCCAATTTCCCGGTTTTCGGTAATTGGAAATATTAAAACACAATAAGGAACTGTCTACATGATACTGGTGGAGCTTCAAACTAGGGGGCCTAGAGATATTGAATTTCTTGTCCACCGATCTCCCACCCCGCAATTTGAGTACCTCATCTATTGCTAAAGGGTACGGTACTAATCCTGACTTGCTCTGACCTTGAGGTACTTGTGAGCACACCCAGCATTCTGTCTGGTTTAAGACCTTACCCACTAGTGAGTGGTAATCACTCAACGGATGATGGTCCATGTCGATATTAAGGTTGGACTGACATCTCTGGATGCACCCATCCTCAACTATATTCTCATAATTCCTACAAATACAATATTCATCAGACAATAACCCCTCACAGTGCCTCCGAGCTCCCTGACTACCAGAGCGCTTACTGATGCTAGCCTTTACTTGAGCGATGTGCCGCTCCTGAGATTCTACAAATTCATACTCGTCATCAGAACCCATTCCAGATCCCTGCTCGACCTCTCTGGGACCCTCACCAAAACAAACTGTCTTCATCAAAACCAGAATTACTAATAGAACCTTACTAATAGAACCCTAAATGCAGTCTCTTGTGATCGATCTATTTCGTTTAGGGAAAGGAGGAAAATAAGAAGGGGAAAAGACCGGAAAATGCAGGGGGAGGTGGTAACAAAGAATGATACTACAACCGTTCTAGATCTGTGCTCGGATGCCCTTCAACAGTCCTGCCTCTCAACCTTCCCCGAACAGACACTCCAGTGATACGAGGTTCTCTACACTCTGCTCTTTGTCACGAGTTCTCTCCGGGTGTCATGACTGTGGTTTTGTGGACCCGGTGTTAGTGAAGTCTGTGCGGGCGACTGGAGGACAATGCGAATACTATTACTGACCTGGTTTGGGAGTGTTGTGGACTCGGGGTTTCTTCCGGTGACCGGGAAGAGGAACTGCAGCTGAGATGGCCGAATCTAGGTTTTCCTCATGCAGGATTTGGTCGGCAGACAGGAGGCACGTATGGATGCTGGAGGTCTCCTGAAAGACAGAACTTGAAAAGGTGCTGAGGAATGAATGAAGGAGTACCGGATGCTGGAGACACCAATTACGCTTGTGAGCACTGGGTGTTTGGAGGTGCAGAAGTGCTTGGAGGCACTGAGGTGCTTGGAGGCACTGAAGTGCTTGTAGGTGCAGAAGTGCTTGGAAACACTGAGGTGCTTGGAGGCACTGAAGTGCTTGTAGGTGCAGAAGTGCTTGGAGACACTGAGGTGCTTGGAGACACTGAGGTGCTTGGAGGTGCAGAAGTGCTTGGAGGCACTGAAGTGCTTGGAGGTGCAGAAGTGCTAGGAGGCACGGAGGTGCTCGGAGGCACGGAGGTTCTTGGAGGCACGGAGGTGCTCGGAGGCACGGAGGTGCTCAGAGGCACGGAGGTTCTCGGAGGCACGGAGGTGCTCGGAGGCACGGAGGTTCTTGGAAGCACTGAAGCCACAGGGATACGGGAGCTCTGGAGATCACAACTACAACAGCAGTAAAGATGAAACACGGCAGCTATGGTTTACAGTTAAAACTATGGAATACTGTACTGTGCCTTTAAGATGAACCACTGCAGCTGTGCCTTTACGTTGAGACTCGTGGAAATAGTAAATATCAGTGGCAACACAAAAGTAAACCAAACTGGGTAACAAAGGAACAGAGTTTTCACTGGAACTAAAGTACAAAGGTTACCTTTAGGGAGCTCAGCTTCAAAGCTCACACAGAGCTGTGTGTGACACGAGGAACTGGCCCAGTTTCCAACTCAGACTCCCGACTTATACTTCCTGGTCCTTGGTGATTGGAGAGCAGGATTAGGTGATGCAGAGAGTCTCAGGCTGGCAGAGGATTGGACAACTCTAGGTCAGGTGAACAGTCCCTGTCATGTGAGTACTCTAGACTAGGCTGTGATGTAGAATGAGACCTAGCAGGCTGAGAGAACACTGAAGCCTGAACTTCTGCAAAACATAGGATGCTGGCTTTTAGGCCTAAACTTCAGATTACTGAATTCAGCCTCACACAGGAGATCACCACAGGTGGAGCTAATTAACTATTACCTTTCAGGCAGAGAACTCAGGAAAACTCATAGTGCTGACAAGCTGTTTAACTCAGTGAGTAAAAAGTCACAGGATCCGGGACAGATGGCAGGGGTAAGTCACCAAATATGAAACCTACAGTCAGGATTGTGACAGTACCCCCCTCTTCAAGGGTGGACTCCGTCCACCCATCTTGAATCTTAGAGGAACTTGAGAAATTCATACAGAAGAACTTAGGACCTTCGTTGATACCTCTTCTTCTTACGGGAACATTTGGTTTTGACCAAGGAGAGCAGAATCTCCTGTAAAGAAAAACCTTCCTTAGAAAACATGGGACCTCCCATGAAAGGAGTAGCATCATGAACTGGATCAAATTCAGAGTCTGAGTTCAAGTCTAATGGAAGATATGAATCTCCCTTAGATACACAGTTTGCAGATGAAAAGGAAGTGCACTGGAGTTTTAAATTCTCTGGGCTAGGAGAGACTCCTACATGAGCAATTTTAATGGTCGGATTCTTACCGAAGGAGATTCTTAGATTATCCCTGGGAGGACAGCACAAACTTCCTTCTGCATTCCCTTTAGAGCATGATTCTTTTATCGAGTCAAATTCCAAAGGTTTAAGACTAAATTCTTTAACCACAGCATTACTAAAAGTCTGTAAGTCATGGAACACAGGATCATTACTCTCAAAAAGCGTGTTGGCCCACTCCAAAGCTCTTCCTCTGAATGCCAGGAACAGATATCGAGTAACGTTGTAAGGAGTTACTGCACCTGAAGGATCAGACTCCATCAGAGAGAGAAATTGTTCAACCAGAACGGCATATTGCAATAAATCTCCATCAAAGTAAATAGGTGGTAAACCATCAGACGAAAGCTTAGAGACTGAAACCGATGATGCACTCTCAGAAGCTAGATTGGAGTTAGTTTGTAGAACGTCAGGCTGATGAGAAACCATCCCTTCTGAAGTAGTCTGGCTGAAGTCCTCAAATAAGACTGAGAAATCACTTGAAATCTTCTGGATGGAGATGCTAGTAATTCTCCCTGAAGCAGCACCACTTGCGTCTGCGACTGAGGTAACCAACTCTGGTGACTGGATTGAGGAAGTAACTTCGGTGTCCTTCTCAGCGAAATTAGCCTGAAAACCTGTATCCAAATCAGCAGATGGAACATTAAGTTGCTCAGACAAGCTTAGGGACAAAGCTGAGAAAACTGTACTTAGATCAGTATCCAGCTCTGGAGCACGTTCAGACTTTAAATGAGTAGCATTGGGATTTTTCTTGACTTTGGCGGTTACAGCAGAATTATTCCGACATTGATGAGAAGAGGTATTAGATTTCCCTGCAGACGCTGTGGACTCAATGCTGGAAGACGAGGAAACAGAATCAGAGACAGACTGAAGTTTAATTTTAGAATTGGATGGTGAAAGTCCTTTACTCGGACCAATGCTTGGAATTGGTTTGAGTCCAGATGAGCTTGAACAGACTGAATCAGGAGAAATCTTTGGCTGGACGAGTAACACTGGATTGGATCCGAGGATACTTGAATTGGCTGGAGCCAAAGGAGACTGACCAGGCTGGTCCTGGAGTATCGCTGGACTGGATGGAACCGGGACGGACTGACCAGGCGGGGCCTGGAGTATTGCTGGACCGGCAGGAGCCCCCTCTTCATGGGGCTGGACTGAGGCAAGAGCCCCCACTTCACGGGGCTGGGCTGAGACAAGAGCCCCCACTTCACGGGGCTGGGCTGAGGCAAGAGCCCACACTTCACGGGGCTGGGCTGAGGCAAGAGCCCCCACTTCACGGGGCTGGGCTGAGGCAAGAGCCCACACTTCACGGGGCTGGGCTGAGGCAAGAGCCCCCACTTCACGGGGCTGGGCTGAGGCAAGAGCCCCCACTTAATGGGGCTGGGCTGAGGCAGGAGCCCCCACTTCATGGGGCTGGGCTGAGGCAGGAGCCCCCACTTCACGGGGCTGGGCTGAGGCAGGAGCCCCCACTTCACGGGGCTGGGCTGAGGCAAGAGCCCCCACTTCACGGGGCTGGGCTGCACTCTGTAGACTCTCTGGCTTGGCAGCACTCTGAAGACTCTATGGGGCTGGTCCCTCAGAACCCCTCACTGGGGCTGGACGCTCTAAACCCCTCACTGGGACTGGACGCTCTGAACCCCTCACTGGGGCTGGACACTCTGAAGACGCCCCTCCTGGGGATGGACACTCTGAAGACGCTCCTCCTGGGGCTGTAGACACGGACGCCCCTCCTTGGGCTGTAGACACGGACGCCCCTCCTTGGGCTGTAGACACGGACTCCTCTGTGACTCTAAATGGCTTGAACATTCTTCTCTGGACACCCAACTTAAGGGATAAGGTCTTTTAATCACCGGACCCCAGTCATAAATTTGAGTCTCTTCCAGAGTAGCCTTCTTGATACCCCCGTCAGCAGTAGCAGGATCGGCTACTGTGGATGACTTGTAGACATGAGCACTATGGTACTGAGATTTGTCACCAATCCCTGGCTTACGAAGAATGCAGTCTTTAACAAAATGACCAGAATTTCCACAGTAAAGACAGAGGTGTAGCTCCCTACGCCGCTGACGTTCAGCTTCAGAGAGCTTGGGCCATGGATAGCTCTGATGAACAACTTTTCCTTGCACAGAGGAAGAGACTCTTAACTGGATGGGACAAAACAGGTTCAACAACGTTGGTAGTATTCCTGAAGAGATCAGGCATCACAGAAAGAATACTAGACAAAAGTTCTTGTAACTGTAATAACATCTGGTAAAAAATCTGCAGTTGGTCAGGAGTCTTAGTGCAGAAGGTCTGAGAATCTCTGGAGAACGAATTCCGCTGCAGACACTGTGCCAATTGATGCTGAGTCGACTCCAAACCCTCCAAGCGTCCTGCAATATTGCTTAGGAGGTCCTGCGTCAGACAAACACTTTCGTCCGGGTCCATGTAGCCAGTTCCTACTGTCATGACTGTGGTTTTGTGGACCCGGTGTTAGTGAAGTCTGTGCGGGCGACTGGAGGACAATGCGAATACTATTACTGACCTGGTTTGGGAGTGTTGTGGACTCGGGGTTTCTTCCGGTGACCGGGAAGAGGAACTACAGCTGAGATGGCCGAATCTAGGTTTTCCTCATGCAGGATTTGGTCGGCAGACAGGAGGCACGTATGGATGCTGGAGGTCTCCTGAAAGACAGAACTTGAAAAGGTGCTGAGGAATGAATGAAGGAGTACCGGATGCTGGAGACACCAATTACGCTTGTGAGCACTGGGTGTTTGGAGGTGCAGAAGTGCTTGGAGGCACTGAAGTGCTTGTAGGTGCAGAAGTGCTTGGAAACACTGAGGTGCTTGGAGGCACTGAAGTGCTTGTAGGTGCAGAAGTGCTTGGAGACACTGAGGTGCTTGGAGACACTGATGTGCTTGGAGGCACTGAGGTGCTTGGAGGTGCAGAAGTGCTTGGAGGCACGGAAGTGCTCGGAGGCACGGAGGTGCTCGGAGGCACGGAGGTGCTCGGAGGCACGGAGGTTCTTGGAAGCACTGAAGCCACAGGGATACGGGAGCTCTGGAGATCACAACTACAACAGCAGTAAAGATAAAACACGGCAGCTATGGTTTACAGTTAAGACTATGGAATACTGTACTGTGCCTTTAAGATGAACCACTGCAGCTGTGCCTTTACGTTGAGACTCGTGGAAATAGTAAATATCAGTGGCAACACAAAAGTAAACCAAACTGGGTAACAAAGGAACAGAGTTTTCACTGGAACTAAAGTACAAAGGTTACCTTTAGGGAGCTCAGCTTCAAAGCTCACACAGAGCTGTGTGTGACACGAGGAACTGGCCCAGTTTCCAACTCAAACTCCCAACTTATACTTCCTAGTCCTTGGTGATTGGAGAGCAGGATTAGGTGATGCAGAGAGTCTCAGGCTGGCAGAGGATTGGACAACTCTCGGTCAGGTGAACAGTCCCTGTCATGTGAGTACTCTAGACTAGGCTGTAATGTAGAATGAGGCCTAGCAGGCCGAGAGAACACTGAAGCCTGAATTTCTGCAAAACATAGGATGCTGGCTTTTAGGCCTAAACTTCAGATTACTGAATTCAGCCTCACACAGGAGATCACCACAGGTGGAGCTAATTACCTATTACCTTTCAGGCAGAGAACTCAGGAAAACTCATAGTGCTGACAAGCTGTTTAACTCAGTGAGTAAAAAGACACAGGATCCGGGACAGATGGCAGGGGTAAGTCACCAAATATGAAACCTACAGTCAGGATTGTGACACCGGGTCAGCGGCCTTTCTGTAGGGAACATAAATCTTGCATTTCAATGTGTTTAACTGTTGTGTATTATCAGTTGTGTGAAGTAAACCATCTGTGGAAAGTGAAAAGAGAAAGGAAATAATAAAAAGAAAATTTTTCAGATTTGCGTTCACCATCAGGCTGTCACGCCATCATGCATATCAGTGTCTATGCACAGTCTCCCTTCACCAGTATTCTCATTCTGCACCCTTTGTGCATGACCAGACACACTGCGTTAATACTGGTGTCCCTATGCTGGTGAGATATACTGGATTTGGGCAGAACTCTGAAAGACCGAGTAGGCCTGTGTCGTCTGAACTGTAACCCTGTCGGTGGACTTAAGAGATGAAGAGGAAGCTTTGAAGACAAATCACATAGAGTTTAGTAACAGATAAGTTGGTAGAGGCAAAGAAGATTTTACAAAGTTTGACATCTGGATTGGGCACTAAGGGGAATGATTCTCTACTCGGTCTGCTTCCCCCCCCCAAAAAAAAAAAAATCTATGTGTGTTATATCTCTACTGGGACTATCCCAGCCATCAATCCAGTGTCCTGTCCATTCTAAATTCATAGGGAACCCGGTATCTTTGAGATAATTTCCTCTACCTGTGATGGACATGTATCTAGAACAGTGAAATGCAACCTTAGTCTTCGTGGGTATCCAACATAATTCGTACTTCCTGGGCGGGAGCACGCTATATGTATACCATCTCTAACAAAACTTCTGCTAAATTAATTAGAGGTCATTTCTGCTAGAGAAAGAAGCAGAAGTTTAGAGACCTTTTCCTAACCCCAGTAAGTTCTGTCAAAAGGGTAAAGTTGCATTTATTCCATTCTTCCCATTAACCGAATCTGTGTTTTCTATATGGCTCTTGACTCCCTACTATATGTCCCTTGATCCCATCTATGTGTTTAATAATGTGGCTTGTTTTCTCTGTCTAGAGGTCTATATTGGCTATGTGCTCTACTACTCTTGCAATCTCTAGCAAAATGTCCTTTATTTTTTTTTACAAATGTAACAATTTCTCGGTCTTTTCTTACCACCAGGGTTTTTGGGGGTTAGGCTGATGAGACTCTGGTGTAAGAGCCTGTATACTTTCAATCCCCAGCCTCTCCTCCTGCAGTTCTCTACGCCTAGCAATATTCTTATGGTGTTCAATCGCGCACTCTCTACGATAAGCTACTGTGGCCCCTCTCCAATCAGGAAAAAAAATGTTTGTACCCTGTCCCTTACTGTCTGATTGAGTCCGTCCATTAATACAAAAACAGCTACCTTCCTGTAATTCGCATCTTTCCCTGTATCTGATACCCCCATATATCTATCTATTATTTGCAGGTCCTGATGGGAGTATTCAGATGTCATTTCATTTTCCCTCTGTTTTATGGAGAAAATTTTTCTCCACTTAACAGTTGTGGGGAAATACAACTCCAGTTGCATGTTAATTTGCTCTAAGTTCTCCTGATTGTGTTTTGTCAGTCATAAGACAATCCGACTCTAATCTACAATCAGTGATACATTTTTGGGTGTCAATATTAGGAGGTAGGCACGCTTTCAAAAATATCCACCAGTGTTTGTTTGTCGGTTCATACGCATTACCAAGATCTCTGAAAAATTTCTGGCATCTGGCTAAATGCTTCCGAGGGTCGGGGAATTCTGAAATGATTGATCGCAGCTCTTCTCTGGGCCACGGGCAATACATTGCATTATTCCTGGTGAGGATTATTCCCTGACTATCGGTTCCCCCATTGGGGGTTACTATTTCCAAGACAGGGTGTTATCCTACCATTCCATTCCTAATCTGTTTACTGTGAGGTGTTGTTGTCTCTGTGCAATGAACTGTCTCACACTTACCGGTAGCTGTGACCTCACCAGTTCTTTCATTGGGGAATATTGTTACTGCTCTTCCTGGTCGGACAGGCCCCACCTGAGTTTCCTGCAGCAAGGTGACTACTTGGAGGAGAGCTGCGATTTGGCTGGATATATTTGTTATTAAAAAAAAAAGATATAGATTCAATATATATATTACAAAGTACAGTATACCTATAGTTACAACTCATACAGTAAGCAGTTAAAACATACAGTTACATACAATTACAGTTACAGGCCAGCGATACAATTACCATTCCCTCCAATGCATCTTATTTCTCTCTCTCTGTAAATAAATACAGGAACTGATCTGCCAGCAAGTCCATCACCCTCTTGTGACCTATAACCTTGAAAAGACTTTAAAAAAAAACAGGATACATCTTGTAAAAAAATAATTAGGGTTAATACATTGTTTTTACATACTACTATATTTTACGGATATACCATTGACTGTAGCCATCTTCTCCCCCGCAATATACGGTAGTGGTGGTGCGGTCGCCATTGTTTTCCCGCTAGGTTTGGAACCTGCTGCACGACCTAATTCCCTTTGCATATCCCCCTCTTGCTGCCATAATTTTAAACAATCATTATGTCTAATCCTTTGTTTTCTGGATTTAATCAGACATATCTTTAACCTTAAGTTCTGTAATACCTCTGGTTCAAAGCTACTCACCTTAGGGAATGGTTCCCTATCTTTGTCAGTCATACGTACCCATTCAGACAAAAAGTCTTCAGTGTGTGATCCATATTTACCACACATAACAAACCTCGCTGACCCCTCAACCTGAACCCTGGTTAAACGTCCACCGCTTGTGCAATTGGATCCCATCGCGGACTTTTTCCTTATTACGCAATCCCCAATGCACAATACGAATAGACGGTGAATGTTCTTAAAGCGCTTTCACCCACTCCTTCTCCGCCGGGTACCACGACTCACTCCAAGAATGACCACCGCGTACCCAGTGAGGTCCCTATCTGATTTCTATTCACTGGAAGTGTTAAGGAGTGACTTACCTATTTCCAGTGAATATACACCGTTGGAGATTTTCCTGAGAGAGACCAGCGAAAACTCCCTATACTTTTATACACAAATCACACTTGCGTATGCTCTATACAGTGCTAATGGTACCGTGATTTTACGCAAAGCACGTAAAGGGGTATCCAGTTTCGCTATATATATCGCATCCACAAATGCGCGGTCCAATCGCACAGCATATAGGTACTTGTTACCTATCTGCCGTACGATCACGGGTCGTTGTACAAACTGGGACCCTCAGTCTGGAGCGTAATACCAAAAACCTTTTAACTTCAATACTTCGCAATACAATGCACGATCACGCTCCTTTACAAATCACCTCACGATTTGCGTTTTAAACCTTATACTAACGTGAGTCAGCCGCCTCACGCCACCAAGTCTCCACTCACTTGATGTACCGCACAACGGAATCCCGAATTCCGGGGTTCAAATTTCACTCACTCCTACGTTCGCTCACTCAGGTATACTTGGTTTTTCTGTACAGAAAATTATCATTCATTCAGATAAGCAGCTCTACTCCCAAAGGCAATACAGTAAATAAGAGTTTTATACTAAACTTTGGGAACTGGGCAATTTTGTGCTATTGTAGCGTGGCTACTGTCCCACCTTTAAACTAAACGACACTATTGTATAATTTGTACTCAGCGCCCGCATTCTACGCACTTTGCGCAAACACGCGACCGTGCGTGTCCCTTACTTTGTCCGAGACACGTGTGCCAATGTGCGTACGCAATAAAACAACTCACACAATTTATATAAATGTGAGCAATATTAACTATAATAGCTCACTTAACACGCCACACAGTTTCTTTCTGTATAAACCTTTATGCAGAACTGCGTTTGTGTCTTTACGCTTACTTCCTTAAAATACTGTTATTTCAAATTTACCTATATATTTACCTATATAGCAACAAATGTATCCTATTTCACACAGATCTATAATGACTCTAGCAATAATCCATAATTTAAATTATATGATTCAGATTGGATAGCTATCTTGCAGAACATACACTGATATAAATATACACATAATTATAATAATTATATATATGTACCATTCACGGGTCTCCTGAGACTCCTTTACCAATTCAGTGCTTCTAATTTGCATATGAAAGCTATGTGCTTTTGCCTGCCTGTAAAAGTGGTTTTTCATTGCTAAGAAAAAGCAGTTATACAGGTTCATTTGCATTTCAATGGCTATCTTATAGCAAGCAGATTCTAACTAAATTCTAGAGGTAAAAGAAAAAAAAACTTTGTTTATATCTGTGTGTAATTCTTACATCAAGTATTCATCTTACTATTAACTTTCACTAGGCCCAGCTGAAACTATTTGTAATTGACTATGGCATGGGTTAAATAAATGCATGGGTAACTCATAAATGGTGTTTGTTGTGACCAAGGAGAGCTGATTATTCTGGGCAGTGAAAATCAGCCATTTAGAAAAATTACCTTCCCAAAATGGCCGCTGCTCCTCCCCCTTCCACATCCATGAGGGTTACACAAAATGGTGGACAGGCCATGTGGTTAATCCAAAATGGAGGACAGACCATGCGGCTTTCTTTGTCACAAAGAAATCACACATCATACAAGCCCCTGAAGTTATTTTAGGCCTGAGTTAAACATAAAAACGATATCAATGCTATGCAGCAACTTTTAAATGTACTTTTAACCCTACTTAACAGATAAGCAATCCAGTCTGAATCAAACACAATATGACTTATTTGAACCTTGTTTTGCAACAATGTGAGAGAGTATGCAAAGAGTATGGGTGCTGTGTACGCTTTTTTGCGCCAAAAAAAATTTCACAGATTTTAAATAGCTTTTTTCCTGTGTACCTTACGAGTTCTACCAGCATCTCTACAAACCATACAGAGCAGATGCCATCTAATCAGCAATTAAGTAGGGTTTTCAGTGCATCCATCGACCAAGAAAAGGATACGTAGGATAACTTCCCACCCTTTGCTGATAGATTACGTCTGCTGTGACCTGTTAGGTAGTAAGTATGTGGAAAACCGGAGAGCCCCCAATTGATAATGTCGATTTATATACAGGAACGAAAAGCTATACCTTATACACACTTAGAATACACTTTACCATGGAGCCGCTGCGGCCGCTAAACCTAGTACACACACTACGTACTTTATACACTGTTTGCGTACGGAGTCCCGTATCACTGTAGGACTTAGCGTACAAACGCCGCGCTGGGGGTACAAAGTACACACAGCGCGCACACACCCAGAGATACACTTTAAATCTTTACAGTAATGCAATGCAATGCAATGCTATTACACTTTAAACCTTATGCAGCAATGCAGTGTGATGCTATTACACTTTAAACCTTGTGCAGCAATGCAGTGTGATGCTATTACACTTTAAACCTTATGCAGCAATGCAGTGTGATGCTATTACACTTTAAACCTTATGCAGCAATGCAGTGTGATGCTATTACACTTTAAACCTTAGCAGGGAAAGAAATACACGACACCAGTCTGTAGTTAAACCACTGGGTTCCGACACCACAGTGGATTATTGCTGAAAGGGGGTTACAATATATACAATACAATATAATATAACAGAGTAAATGGCTACAGTCAATGTTACATACATGAGTGGATTCGCTTGCGCTACCCGGTCCGGTCCTCCGCCATCTGATAGATAACATTGTGAGCCTTGTGTCTGACCAGGCTAGCAGCAGGCTCTCTTTATACACTTCTTCCAAAAGCAATACAATAGATACTGTAATCCCTTTGTCCATTGGACACAGGAATGCACTTTTACAGTACAGGAGAGGTCATAGGTCTGTTTGAATAGGTGGGCGATGTCTATTTTCACTGCTCTTATGGGTGGTCTCCTCTGGATTCCAGCTGCATACATAATGTACAGTAAATACAGTTTATATCTATATTCTGCTCCTGCACATAACTATCCGCAGGAACATGCGATCTTCCTCAAACCAACACCGGAATGTTTCCCTTAAAATACCCTACAGCTGGATACCAAACACCACCTTATGACCTTGTTCTGTCCCCTCCTATTCTGTAAAGGTGAATCCCTTTGTTCTGAAACCATTTAAACTGTTGTTATTTTCTGGTGTGGTGCAGGGGGACTATGTGTACATTGTGCACTATTTGGATTAAATATGTAATGTGTTTTGATAGCTCTCCATGCGTTCACAAACTCTACCATAAATACCCATACCACGCACTGATGCGCATGACCGCAGAAGCGACCATAAGCAAATTGCGAATATGTGCAAGCACAGCTGAACAAGTACACGCGCGGAGGCCATCTGTGTGTAGTTTGTACGCGATTTGTGTACTGCAATATTTTTTGACTTTGACAAAATGGACAAGGCCAAAATTTGGACCTTGATGGAGCCCAAGCGTAGGCCCACATCCACACCAGCTTGCAGAAAAAGGAGGAAACGTCACAGTTGAAACTCTACTGTAGGAAACTTCTTGGATTCACACCAAGACACATACTTTTTCCAAATCTGATGGTAATGTTTGGACGTTACCCCCTTCCTAGCTTGGATCAGAGTAGGAATGACCTTGTTCGGAATGCCCTTCCTAGCTAAGATCTGGCGTTCAACCTCCATGCCATCAAACGTAGCCATGGTAAGTCTTGATAGGCAAACGGCCACTGTTGTAGAAGGTCCTCGCAAAGAGGAAGAGGCCTTGGATCCTCCAGCAGTAATTCCAGAAGATCCGCGTTCCAAGCCCATCTTGGCCAGTCCGGAGCAATGAAGATCGCCTGAACTTTCATTCTTTTGATTAGTTTGAGAATCTTTGGGATGAGTGTAAGTGGAGGGAATACATACACTGATTGGAACACCAACGGGGTTACCAGGGCGTCCATCGCCACTGCTTGCGGGTCTCTTGACCTGGAACAGTACCTCCGAAGCTTCTTGAGGCGAGAGGCCATCATGTCTATGTGAGTTACGCCCCACCGGCTTGTTACCTTTGCGAAAACCACCGGGTGGAGTCCCCATTCACCTGGATGGAGATCATGTCTGCTGAGAAAGTCCATTTCCCAGTTGTCCACTCCCGAAATGAAGATCGCCGACAGCACCAGTGTGTGCCTTTTGCCCAGAGGAGGATTCTCGTTACCTCTGACACTACAGCTCTACTCTTCATTCCGCCCTGCCTGTTTATGTAGGACACCGCCGTGACGTCTGACTGAACCTGAATGGCCTCATCTTGCAGAAGATGTGCCGCTTGTAGAAGGCCGTTGTATATGGCCCTTAGTTCCAGAACGTTTATTGGAAGGACAGATTCCTGACTTGACCACCTTCCTTGGAAGTTTTCCCCCTAGGTGACTGATCCCCAACCTCTGAGGCTTGCATCCGTGGTTAGAAGAATCCAGTTCTGAATCCCAAACCTGCAGCCCTCGAGCAAGTGAGGAGTTTGCAGCCACCAGAGGAGTGAAATCCTGGCTTTCGGTGACAGGCGTATCCGCTGGTGCATGTGAAGATGTGATCCCGACCACTTGTCCAGGAGATCCAGCTGGAAGAACCGTGCATGGAATCTTCCGTACTGTAGAGCCTCGTAGGAGGCCACCATCTTTCCCAGAAGGCGAATGCACTGATGAACCGATACCCAGGCTGGTTTCAAGACATCCCGGACCATTGATTGGATCACCAACGCTTTCTCCAGAGGTAGAAACACCCGCTGCACTTCCGTGTCGAGTATCATCCCCAGGAAAGGTAGTCTCCTTGTCGGTTCCAAATGTGACTTTGGAAGGTTAAGGATCCACCCATGATCCTGGAGTAGTTGAGTTCTCCCTGGAAGATGCCTTTATCAGCAGATCGCCAGATATGGAATTATGTTCACTCCGTGTTTGCAGAGAAGGAGCATCATCTCCGCCATGACCTTGGTGAACACCCTCGGTGCTGTGGAGAGGCCATAGGGCCTGGAACTAGTAGTTACAGTCATGTAGTGCAAACCTTAGATAATCTTGGTGAGGCAGCCAGATCGGAATGTGAAGGTACGCATCCTTGATATCCAGGGATACCAGGAATTCCCCCTCCACCAGACCTGAGACCACCACTCTCAGTCTCCATCTTGAACTTGAACACTTGTAAGTATGGGTTCAAGGACTTTAGGTTCAATATTGGCCTTACCGAACCGTCCGGCTTCGGTACCACAAACAGGTTTGAGTAATAACCCCTGTTTTTTAGGTGAGGTAGAACTGGAATAATGACATTTGTTTGTACCAATTTTTTAATGGCTTCCTGCAGAATTGTACTTTCTGTCAGCGAAGCTGATTAGCCTGATTTGAAGAATCTGTGAGGTGGGAGTACTTGAAATTCCAGTCTGTACCCCTGAGTAACAATATATTTTACCCAGGGGTCTAGGCACGACGCCACCCAGACGTGACTGAAATCTTTTAGTCTCACTCCCACCTGCCCGATCCCCAGGCTCTGAGGTCCACCATCATGCTAAAGACTTGGAGGAAGCAGAACCTGGTTTCTGCTCCTGGGAACCTGTTGGTGCAGGTTTTCCGGATTTTCCCCAACCTACTCTAAAGAAGGTGGGGGGGGGGGACCCTTGGATTTTTTAAATTTCGCGGTCCGTAAGGACTGCAGTGTAGGCGTAGGATAAGATTTCCTAGGCGGTGCAGCTGCAGAGGGAAGAAAGGTTGACTTACCCACAGTTGCCATGGATATCCACACATCCAGTGCTTCCCCAAACAGGGAATGACCTGTGAAGGGTAGATTTTCCACGCTCTTCTTGGATTCCACATCTGCAGTCCATTGGCGTAGCCAGAGTCCTCTGCGTGACGAGACTGCCATGGAAGTAGCCCTTGCATTAAGCAGGCCAATGTCCTTCATGGCTTCCACCTGCCGAATCCTGTATGTGACGTAAAAACAAGTCAATGTCACTCCTGTCCATAGTATCTAATTCCTAGTAATGTGCCTAACCACTTTACTATGGCTTTAGAAATCCACGCACAAGCAATAGTGGGCCTTAAGGCCACACCTGTAGCTGTGTATAGTGATTTGAGCATAGTCTCTATCTTGCGGTCAGCCGACTCCTTTAAGGTGGTTGAGCCGGGGACAGGTAAAACCACCTTTTTTGACAAGCTAGATACAGAAGCGTCTACTACAGGTGGATTTTCCCAATTTTTCCTGTCCTTTTCTGGGAAAGGAAAAGCAATCAGAATTCTTTTAGGGATCTGGAATTTTTTCTCTGGGTTTTCCAGGATTTTTCAAACAAGGAGTTTAACTCCATAGAAGCAGGGAGGGTAAGTGAGGATGTCTTATTTACAGTAAAGTAAGTCTCCTCTTCCTGCTCAGGTACCTTCTCAGTAATGTGTAAAACATCCCTAATGGCTTTAATCATTAGTTGCACCCCTTTAGCAAGGGAAGCATCCCCCCCTGCATATCCCCATCACCGTCCCCTGTATCAGAGTAATATCCATGTCAGCTTGCATTATCTTGGCAAGTGGACGTTTATGTGGGTATGTAGGTTGGTTTTTAGATGAAGTAGTGGGGGCCGAAGCCTTCAAGCCCTCCACAGATTTTCTCAAAAATTGTGTCTCCCTCTCAGAATGTGACATCCTAGTTGAAATCTGGGATATCATCCTCCTTAAAGAATCCACCCATGGGGGTTCGGATTCAGAAGGCTGAGACAGTATATTGCATTCCTGAGTACATGGAATAGACTCCTCAGGAGAAGATAAACACTCTGCAGCACAGGACACAGAGTCCTTGGACATGGTAATGTGGAATTTACACACTTACACAAACACACACACACACAGGAAATGTCAGCCACAGTTTCCCCCAGAGTACCTTCAGAGAGACACAGAGTATAAGGAGCCAGCCACACAGTGCCCCTGTAGGCAATTATGATAAAAGCCTGGTGCTGACTAACTACCCTTAATAGGGTAATTAGTTGTATTATCACACTCCCCCCCTGTCTATAACCCTGTTACCGCAGAGGTATAGCAAGAAGCATGTGGAGGGCAGCGCTCTCTGTCAGCATCTCCTATGATCTGTAGGGAGCTGGTGAGTGCTGGATCCGCTCTGAGAGAAAGCCCCGCCCCTTGTAATGGTGCGCAGCTTCCTGCACCAATGTTTAAACTGGCCTGAGGTTTTGTTAGTGCTAACAGCAGGATTAGCCCCTGTTAGCTGCTGAACCAGTGTAGGGTGTATTCACGCTGGCTCAGGACGTCCCTCACAGTGCCTACACAGTGTGTTGCTGAGCCTTCCCAGAGTGCAGCCTGTCAGAGCTGCGCTCCCACCCTTGTTCCGCCATACCTGCTGGCTAACCGGGACACGGGCGCTGTACTCACCACATCTTCAATCTTCTGGCTCTGTTAGGGGGTGGTGGCCGTGCTGCGGGAATGAGCGGTCGCCTCGTGGGCTAACGATCAGCACCCACAGGAGCACAGTGTCCTGTCAGCAGAGATAGAGAACCATTAACTCTTCAGGAAGTTGGTTCCTACTCCCCCCCCCCCTCCCAAGTCCCACGAAGCAGGGAGGCTGTTGCCAGCAGCCTCCCTGCACATTTTCTAAACTGAGTCTGGTAGGAGGGGCATAGAAGGAGGAGCCAGCCCACACTATTAAACTCTTAAAGTGCCAGTGGCTCCCAAAGGACCCCATGGTACTAAATTGGACACCAACATCCTCTAGGACGTAAGAGAAATCTTACAGATTTATCTCACCTTGTGTACATATCTTAAGTACCGCACAGCTATTCATACAGACAGCAGTCAGGGCCAGTCAGACAGAACTATTTTTAGTCCGCTTGCTACGCAGTTCCAGCCTGCTTTAGTTAGAGACTGATCCTGTGTCATATAAAAAGGGTTGCTAAGCCACTTCTACCTTATGTATTGAGCCAGGGCCGTAACTACATGTGTGCCAGGTGTGCAAGTCCAAGGGGACTTTAGTCAGCGGCATTGTATTGAGTCAAACTGACTCATTACAAGCCGCCTGAGAGAGGAGAGGAGCATCCCTGGGGGGCAGGGGAGAAGGAGGAGGGTGGGGGAGGAGAGATCCGCGGCAGCGCACTGTAATTGGTGCCGGCGCCGCTTCATCTATCCCTCTCCTTATGCCTGCCGTAATGTGTAAAAAGGGGACTCTGCCTGTCATAATGTGTAAAAATGGGGACTGTCTGTCGTAATTTGTAAAAAGGGGACTGTCTGCCGTAATGTGTAAAAGGTGGACTCTGCTGTAATGTGTAAAAAGGGGGACTGTCTGCCGTAATGTATAAAAAGGGGGACTGTCTGCCGTAATGTGTAAAAAGGGGGACTGTTGTAATGTGTAAAAAGGGGACGCTGTCTGCCATAATGTGTAAAAAGGGGATGCTGTCTGCCATAATGTGTAAAATGGGGACTCTACCTGCTGTAATGTGTAAAAGGGGCTCTACCTGGTGCAGTGGTGCTACTGTGTGGCGTAATTTGAATAATGGTAACAACTGTGCACCGTAATATGATTGCAGTTTCTTGCACACAATGCTAAAATGTCTAGTTATGGCACTGTACCGAGCAGCTAAAGACAAACAGAGAGAAAGACTTGAAAGGGCTACTAAACTTATTCACTCAGCATTAGTCTGTGAGTGGACTGTCCTACACAGAAGGGTAGGATCTGCTGATAGATTATTACCTCATACTGGAAGGAGGTTACACTGAGTGCAGGTATTTGTTCCATCATCAGTATAAAGAGAGAAACTCTGACAGCTGTCCACAGGGATGTAGTACTGCTGACCGGCGGTCTCCTGACCGCCGGTAAGCTTACCGACGCCAGGATCCCGGCAGCATACCGACGGCGGGATCCCGGCGGGGAGGGGCGAGTGCAGCAAGCCCCTTGCGGGCTCGCTGCGCTCGCCACGCTGCGGGCTCCGTGGCGACCTGCGGTCGCCACGGGTTCTATTCCCACTCTATGGGTGTCGTGGACACCCACGAGTGGAAATAGTCCCTGTTGGTCGGCATGCCGACCATTGGGATAGTGACCCGTCGGGCTGATGGAGGAGGTCATGTGACTGTCGGTCAGCTGACCGGCGGTCACATGAATACCACCCGTCCAAAGTGTGTTGGAGAGAGAGAGAGAGAGAGAGAGTGTGAGAGTAACTGCATCTGAACCCTAAGAATGGGGAGTTAATCCAGTATAATTCTCCCTGCCCACACTGCCCCCAAGGGAACTTGGTCACCTCAGTCAAGGGCAGTTCACCCCTTGCCACTCACATTAGTGTGAAGCAGAGTATGGACATCAACTGTTAATTTCTTCTGTTAGAGACACTATTAAGTTCCACCTAGGGCTACAACGACACTGCTCTGCACCCCACAGTGAATAACTGAGATGTACAGTATGTATATGCAGGATATTACTGTGACACTCTGCCGAGTTAAATGCTTATTCACCATTTAAGGAACTGTGCTGTGAACCTACTCTGCTTGCACTGCTATAGAACTGTGCTGCTGCTCATTGCATGTCTGCCTAAATTTTGTGAGACCGAACTGTGTAACTGCATACTATTCTCTACAGATAGAGTTGACAGTGTTAACTCATACTTTCCTACCTGACCCTCTCCATGGGGGAGAAAATGCTCTGTTCCTGGACTTGCCTGGTAATGTATGATTGCCATCACCTGTGGTGAAACGCCTTTCTTATTAATTAACTAGCTCACCACAGGTGATGGCAATCATACATTACCAGGAAAGTCCAGGAACAGAGCATTTTCTCCCTCATGGAGAGGCTCAGGTAGGCAAGTATGTGTTAACTGCATGCCATTAACTGATATTGCAACTGAGCAGTGGCGCACGCAGGGGGGGTTTCTGAGCACCCAGAAAACCCCCTCCACCAAAATATATATATTTTTTTTTGCTGCATGAGTATTATTAATGGCTGTCCAGCGTCCTCTGCAGCCTGCTGTCTTCCTGGTGGCACTTGTAAGTGCTTAATAATAGTTTACTTTATTGTAATTATAGTACATATATGTCCATGTGCATACATATATACACATGTATATACATACATATAAACACACACACACATATGATCTATATACATGTGTATATATACGTGTACTGTATGTATGTGTGTGTATATATATATATATATTGATAATGTCGATTATCTTACAGGAAAAAAAGCAATACCTTAAACACACCTTAAATACACTTTAAACCTTTAGCCGCTGCGGCCGCTATACTTAATACACACGCTACGTACTTTATACACTGTTTGCGTACGGAGTCCTGTATCACTGTACGGACTTAGCGTACAAACACCGCGCTGGGGGTACAAAGTACACACAGCGCGCACACACCCAGAGATACACTTTAAACCTTATACAGCAATGTGATGCATTACTAATACACTCTTAAACCTTAGCAGGAAAAGGAAGACACAACACCGATTTGTAGTTAAACCACTGGGTTCCGACACCACAGCGTAATATTTGCTGAAAGGGGGTTTACAATACAAATCATACACTACAATACAAGACAATATAACAGAATAATGGCTACAGTCAATGTAGATACGTGATTGGAATCGCTTGCGCAACCCGGCCGGTCCCCGGTCATCTGATAGATAACTTTGTGAGTCTTGTGTCAGGCCAGGCTGCAGCAGGCTTTATTTATACAATTCTTCCAAAAGCAATACAATGGATACTGTAATCCCTTTGTCCATTGGACACAGGAATGCACTTTTACAGTACAGGAGAGGTCATAGGTCGATGTGAAAAGGTAGGCGATGTCTTGCCCAACCGCTCTTGTGGGTGGTCTTCTCTGGATTCCCGCCGCATACATAATATACAGTAAATACAGTTGATATCTATATTCTGCTTCTGCACATGCGATCTTCCGCAGACCAACACGGAATGTTACCCTTAAAATACCCTACAGCTGGATACCAAACACCACCTTATAACCTTAGTCTGTCCCCTCTTATCCTGTAAAGGTGAATCCCTTTGTTCTGAAACCATTTAAACTGTTGTTATTTTCTGGTGTGGTGCAGGGGGACTATGTGTACTATTTGGATTAATATGTTATGTGTTTTGATAGCTCTCCATGCGTTCACAAACTCTACCGTAAATACCCATACCACGCGCTGATGCGCATGACTGCGGGAGCGACCATACACAAATTGCGAATATGTGCACGCACAGCAGAAGTACACGCGCGGAGGCCATCTGTGTGTTGTTTGTACGTGATGTGTGTACTGCAATATTTTCCGACTTTGACAGTCCACCATTTGGCAGTCACCAATAACTGCCACTATCTAATCACTAAACAGAAAAATATCTACACAGTATCTACAGAAGTTTTGGATGGTCGGGGGAGAGTGGTAGGTAGGAAATGTATGACCTAGTGGGATAGTAAAAAGCATGTATGTATGAATCCATGTCTGAGGGGCATGTATCATCGTGCCGTATATATTCTAAATAAGCTTCGAGGTATTGCGAAGTATACATTAAATCCTTCTCATCCCGTATTAAGGGTCTGTAAGTGGGCCAACAAACACTACCGAGCTCTTTTCGGCTTCTTGTTCCAACAAATGGGGTGCACATTTAGTTGATGATACATGGAGGGGGAACATATGTGAGTGCTAGTATATGTGGATATCACCTGTCGACTATGTGTGTCATTAACTGAAGGTTGTAGAGATGAAGATAAGACATATCTAAAATACATTCACATAACATTTTCATAAACATTCTTGGGTAGGGCTGATGTCTTTTCCGGATGGGTGTATCTGGGCAGAGGGGGAGACAAAGGAAAAACTGGTGACAGAAACAGGCCATGGAATTCATTTGCAATCCTTATCATAACACTGTCTATATGGATGGGTCGTAAATTAAATCTGCTGCTATAACAATGCCCTCGCTCCTTAGACTCATCAAATTTGTGCCGTGCTTGCGCCGCGTCAGAATTCGAACACACCTAAATATCAAGCCAATAATTATGATGACTCCCAGGATACAAAGGAGAAACTTCCCTACACTCATAATAACATTTTGAGCCCACTCTCCTAATCCTGAGAACCAATTTCGTGGGTTCAACCATGAGACCCAGCCGGTCAGCTCATTACCCACAGCCGTCAGGGTAAGGTTGTGTCTCCTCCGGAACTCCCACTTCAACTGCAATATATCGTCCATCTTTTGATCGATAATCTCTGTGGAGTCGTCAGTGCTGTTTGTAATATACGTACAGCACTTCACACCATACTGAGTTGCCAAAGTGACACAGTACCCACCCGTCATGGCTGTGATATAATTTAGGACCATCCTGTGCTGGATCAGTTCCGTCTTGTAAGCTTGTAACTCCCTTCCCGTACACCTGAAGGTGTCATCATACACCTCAGTGATATTATCTATCAAGTTCGCTAGCGCATGCATATACCTATAATTTATAATTCCTCTGGCAGTACGGGTGATGTCTAATGCGAGAAGGAATTGAATCCCGGTGGATTCGTGGATCAAATCAGAGGCTACGTGCTCTGTCCTCTCTATGAGGTGTCTCTTGACAATGTGTTCATAGTGAGTATGAGTGTAAGGAGCCTAAGCACTGCGGTGAACATCTTTCATCTTATCATGGGTTATGGTCATGACCTCTGGCAACACTCTTCCAATGTAACACAATCCCTCTGAGCTCGGGGCAAGCCACTTGTACGCCTTCCTCCCACATATGAAATAAGCATCATCGGGGAGAACATAGGGGACAGAATATGACATTACCATATTACAAACTTTCCAAGTGAAAAACCCAATCCCTAGTTCTCCCATCTGCTCAGTACAAGTATCGGGCTGGATGATATGAGCACAGTACCCTGGTGATACTTCTCCAACCCACATGGTCTTGCTTCCTCGAGTATACCTATACCGGAAATACCTTCCACTGTTGGCAGAGTCTATGGGTATACAATCAGCTCTGTGCGAAAAGGTCATTGTCTGGTTATTCCACGTCACTTCCCAATTTCCCGGTTTTCGGTAATTGGAAATATTGAAACATAATAAGGATCTATCTACATGATACTGGTGGAGCTTCAAGCTAGGGGGCCTAGAAATATTGAATTTCTTGTCCACCGGTCTCCCACCCCGTAATTCGAGTACCTCATCTATTGCTAAAGGGTACTTGCTCTGACCTTGAGGTACTTGTGAGCATACCCAGCATTCTGTCTGGTTTAAGACCTTACCCACTAGTGAGTGGTAATCACTCAATGGATGACGGTCCATGTCGATATTAAGGCTGGACTGACATCTCTGGATGCACCCATCCTCAACTATGTTCTCACAATTCCTACAAATGCAATTTTCCTCAGACAATAACCCTTCACAGTGCCTCCGAGCTCCCTGACTACCAGAGCGCTTTCTGATACTCGCCTTTGCTCGAGTGATGTGTTGCTCTTGAGATTCTACAAATCCATCCTCGCCATCAGAACCCATTCCAGATCCTTTCTCGACCTCTCTGGGACCCTCACCGAAACAGACTGTCCTGGTCAACAACAGGATTAACAGGAAAACCCGGAACGCAGTCTCTTGGGGTAAGTCTATCTTGTTAAAGGAAGAGAAGGGAAACAAGAAGGGGGAGAAAGAGAAGGAGAGAAGGAGGGTAGTGGGAGATGGAGAAAATAAAAAAAACTGGTGCGACAACCGCCTCTGGTCTTGTTGTTCTCCGCGCTCAGGTGCCATCTCAACAGTCCTGCCTCTCAACCTTCCTGGCACAGACACTCCAGTGATACGATGTTCTCTACACTCTGCTCTTTGTCACGGGTAATCTCCGGGTCAGCGACCTTATTACAGTGGGACGAGTGGACCCAAGTCTCTCTTTCGGCAACCTTTAATGCTGTCGTGATGGTTAGCAAGACTTGGTACGGTCCTTCCCACCTGTCAATGAGGCAACCTGAGCGTAGAAAATTTCGAATCATTACATAATCCCCAGGTTCAATGTCATGACAATTACTGTTCGGTAGGTCAGGAATCACCAGCTTTAGATTTCTATTTTGATTCCTCAGCTGCTGGCTCATCCTAACCAAATATTTTACAGTCACTTCGTTATTGCATTTCAAATCATGCTGGGGGTCTATCATTACATGAGGTTGTCGGCCAAAAAGAATCTCAAAGGGTGATAGGTTAAGGGGGGACCTGGGAGTGGTTCTGATGCTGTACAATACTAGTGGCAAAGCTTCTGGCCACAACAATCCAGTCTCAGCCATCACTTTGCTCAGCTTGTTCTTAATAGTGCTGTTCATTCTATCCACCTTCGCATTCGCCTGTGGTTGGTACGGAGTATGCAGTTTGCTATTAATTCCCATCAATTTGCACATTACCTGAAAAATGGGTACCCCTATCGCTTTCAATTATTCTATGGATACCATATCTACACACAAATTCCTGCACAATTTTCTTTGCAGTGAACGTAGCAGTATTTGTGGCGGCAGGGAACGCTTCTACCCAGTTGGAAAATACGTCAATACAGACTAACACATATTTTAAATTCCTACAGGGTGGTAACTGTATGAAATCAATTTGTATTACCTGAAAAGGGCCGTCTGTCGGAGGGATATGGGATGGCTCTGTTGGTATTGACTTTCCAATATTCTTCCTCAAGCAAGTAAGACATGTCATTGCTCTCTTACCTGCATGAGAAGAGAATCCTGGCGCACACCAGTAGGCTCTCACCAGCTTACACATACCCTCTTTACCCAGATGAGTCAGACCGTGTGCCGCCTCAGCTAAGCTTGGAAGATATGCTCTGGGGGCCACTGGCTTACCGTGTCCACCTGTCCAGAGTCCTGAGGACTCCTGGTCATACCCCTTTGACCTCCAGACCGCCTTTTCCTGTGGAGAACACAAATTTTGCATTTCAATTAATTTTTGTGTGTTGATTGTGTTGAATGTCATCAGTGATGTGATGTTCGTTTGTATGGGGGTGCTGGCTGCTGATTTAGCAGCTTCGTCTGCCCGGCTGTTACCAAGTGAGATTGGGTCTTGGTTGTAAGTGTGTGCTTTGTCCTTGATAACAGCCACTCTGTCTGGTTCTTGTATCGCTGTTAGAAGCCTTTTTATGTGGGACGCATGCGCTACAGGTGTACGCCAGCTGCCGTCATGAAATTTCTGAGGCGCCATAGGGCCCCAAAATCATGCACCACTCCAAAGGCATACCTAGA
This sequence comes from Pseudophryne corroboree, assembly GCF_028390025.1. Lineage (NCBI taxonomy): Eukaryota > Metazoa > Chordata > Amphibia > Anura > Myobatrachidae > Pseudophryne > Pseudophryne corroboree. The sequence continues at coordinate 698,253,231 of NC_086445.1, forward strand.
ATCTGTGTATATATTAGCTGACTTACCCTTGGCCAATTCACACGCTCTGGTTAGGGCGACCAACTCAGCAACTTGTGCTGAGTGCGGTGGGCCCAGGGGTTCAGCTTCTATGATACCTCTGTCATCTACAACTGCGTATCCAGTACACAAGTCTCCCGAGTCCATCTGTCTGTGGCAACTGCTGTCAGTGTAAAAGGTAAAGTCTACGCCTTCCAGTGTGTTGTCACTGATGTCAGTTCTCGCAGTGAAAGTCTGATTCAGGTATTCCATACAATCATGCGTATCAGTATCTGCACTAAATCCTCCACCATCATTCTCATCCTCCACCCTTTGTGCCTGTCCAGGCACACTTGGCAGATAAGTTGCAGGATTTAGTGCGCTGCATCTCTTTATGGTGATGTTTACAGGGGCCATTAGTGCTAATTCCCACTTTGTAAACCGAGCAGATGAGACATGTCTGGTTTGGGCAGAGTTCAGTAAGGCTGATACAGCATGAGGTGTATGGATGGTCAGGTTGTGTCCTAACACTACGTCTTCGCTTTTACTTACTAGCAAAGCTATAATTGCAACACTTTGCAAGCATGTGGGGAGAGACTGTGCTACGGTGTCCAACTGTGCACTGTAGTAAGCTACCGGCCTGCTGGCATCACCATGTCTCTGGGTTAAAGCTCCTGCTGCGCACCCTGCACTTTCTGTACCATATAATTCAAAGGGCTTCTCATAATCTGGCATACCTAATGCAGGTGCCTGTGATAGGCACTGTTTGAGTCTCTCAAAGGCCAGTTCGGGACTCATCTGTGTGCGAGATCCGATCTGGTTTGTTCGAGGAGACCATTTCTTGCAAAGGTAAAGCCAGTATGGAGAATCCTGGGATCCAGTTTCGGCAGTACCCACACATTCCAAGGAAAGTGCGGATCTGTTGCTGGGTTTGTGGCAGAGTCATGTCGCGAATCGCCTATATTCTATCAGCGGTGAGATGTCTAAGTCCTTGAGTCAAGCAATGTCCCAAATATTTTACCCTGATCTGGCACATCTGTAATTTATCCTTTGAAACCTTGTGTCCCGTATGGGAAAGATGAAACAGAAGCTGTTTCGTGTCTTTCAAGGACGATTCGAGTGAATCAGAACACAGCAATAAGTCATCGACATACTGTATTAATACTGATCCGCTCTCAGGTTGAAAGGATTGTAAACAGTCATGCAAAGCCTGGGAAAAAATACTTGGGCTGTCAATGAAACCTTGGGGGAGACGAGTCCAGGTGTACTGTACTCCCCTGTATGTAAATGCAAAGAGGTATTGGCTGTCAGGGTGCAGAGGGACAGAAAAGAAGACAGAACAGAGGTCAATGACAGTGAAAAATTTTGCAGTAGGGGGAATTTGCATGAGGATGACAGCTGGATTGGGCACTACGGGGAATTGGCTCTCAACTATCTTGTTTATCCCCCTTAGATCCTGCACTAGCCTGTAACTCCTCCCCCCACTCTTTTTCACAGGGAAGATGGGACTATTGGCAGTGCTGGACGTCCTGACTAGTATGCCCTGCTGTAGCAACCGCTCTATGACGGGGTACACTCCTAATTCTACCTCTGGCTTCAGAGGATACTGAGGGATTTTTGGAGCTATCCTACCGTCTTTTACTTGCACTACTACCGGAGCTACATTCGCCATCAATCCAGTGTCTTGTCCATCTTTGGTCCAAAGGGAACCCGGTATTTGTGAGATAATTTCCTCTACCTTTGCTGGACACTTGTCTATAACAGCAGAATGCGACATTAGCCTTTGTGGTGTGTCTAATATATCTTGTACTTCCTGAACGTGATTCTCAGGTATATCCAAGAAGACACCCTCAGGAGTACAGTATATGACACACTGCATTTTACACAATAAATCTCTTCCAAGCAGGTTAGTTGGAGCCGCTGCAGCTAGCAAAAAAGAATGCCTGGTTTGCAAGGGCCCTATCGTAATCTCTGCATGTCTACTCAAAGGGTAGTGTTGCACTGTTCCTGTTACTCCCATTGCCGCAGTTGTTTTACCCGTGGTTTTATACCTACAGTCGAATTTAACACTGACCTGGCCGCCCCTGTGTCTACAAGAAAAGGTAATGGTATACCAGCAACATCAACCGTGACCTCAGGTTCACTACCAAGGCTAGCAATCAACTTCACTGGCTGCAGACTACAGGTGTGGCCCAGCCCCTATTGTGTGGTGAGACCCTCCCGCAGCTTGCTGGCAGCTACAATATGTGAGGGGGTAGCTGAGAATTTTCAGAGGTCTGCGAGTCCCTCCCAGGTGGGTACCGCCTTGTTTCCCCTGCGTGTGGCTCGTAGCTTCTCCTATGCGGTCCCTGATCCCAATTATGTATATTGTAGTGTGGTTCATATCCTGGTCTAGGGGGTCGGTATACATTATGTGAACCTTTATTTCTACATTCCCTTGCGTAATGTCCTACCTTGTGACAATTATAGCATGTTGCCTCACGTGACTTACCATCAGGGGTCTGGGGTTTCGGCTGATGTCGCTTTGTGGTAAGGGCACCTATACTTACAGTCATCAGTTTCTCCCCCTGTGACTCCCTGTGTTTAACGATGTTCCTATCATGCTCGATAGCAGACTCTCTCAATGCAGCCACTGGGATACCTCTCCAGTTTGGTAGAGAGGTCTGTACCCTTTCCTCAGTGTGTCCTTCAACCCGTCCATTAATACAGAAATGGCTACCTGCCTGTGGTGTGCGTTTTCCCTAATGTCCTCGATCCCAGTATATCTAGCCATTTCCTGCAGTGCTCGATGGAAATATTCAGATGCCGTTTCACCTTCCTTTTGTCTTATGGAAAAGATTTTATTCCATTTGACAACAGTAGGGAAATATACTCCTAATTGCAGATTTATTTGCCGCACATTCTCCTGAGTGTACTCCTCAGTGAGAGGTACCTCTGCGTCTAACTTACAATTAGTTATGAACTTTGCGGGGTCAATATTGGAGGGTAAGAATAACCGTAGCACTGTTCACCAATCTTTGTTGGTGGGTTCGGTGGCGTTACCTAACTCTTTAATAAACCTCTAGCATGCGACTAGATCTTTCCTGGGATCAGGAAATTCTGACATAATTGACCTCAATTCTGTCCGGGACCAGGGACAATGCATGGCAATGTTCCTGATGGGAGTGACTCCCTGAGCGTCAGTCTTCCCATTGGGGACTGCAATCACCCTGACAGGATTTAATTAAATTACATCATTCTGGTTTGATTCTACAATGTGGGGTGCTATGGTTTCTGCATAATGTACGGTACCGTACTTACCTGTGGACACGACCTCACTTATCCCTCCGCTAGGGGGCCTGACTACTGCTCTTGTTGGTTGGGCCGTGCCCACCTGAGTGTCTTGTATGGTGGCTGCTAGAGAGAGTGCCGATATCTTACTGGGCTCATCTTCCTGCTCGCAGTCTGGGGGAAATTTAAAATGGGATACAACTGGCAAGGGTTAGCATTAGTACATTTATCAATTACACTCTTATCTTGAACCAATGTGCCATTGTCTGTAGCCACTTTCTCCCCCACAATATATGGTGGTGCTGTCGCCATTATTTTCCTGCTAGGTTTGGAACCTGCTGCGCAAGCTAATTCTCTTTGTATATCCCCCTCTTGTTGCCATAAATTTAAACAATCTGTATGTCTAATCCTTTGTTTTCTGGATTTTATTAAACATATCCTTAAATTCTGCAATACCTCTGGTTCAAAACTGCCCACTTTAGCGAATGGTACCCTATCTTTGTCAGTCATACGTACCCATTCAGACAAAAAGTCTTTAGTGTGTGATCCATATTTACCACACATAACAAACCTCGCTGACCCCTTGGGCCGCGGCACTTCAACCTGAACCCTGGCTAAATGTCCACCGCTTGTGCAATTGGATCCCATCGCGGACTTTTTCCTTTTTACGCAATCCCCAATGCACACCGAATAGACGGTGAAAGTTCTTAGATCGCTTTCACCCACTCCTTCTCTGCCGGGTACCACGACTCACTCCAAGAATGACCACCGCGTACCCAGTGAGATCCCTATCTGATTTCTATTCACTAGAAGTGTTTAGGAGTGACTTACCTATTCCGAAGAATATACACCGCTGGAGATTTTCCTGAGAGAGACCAGCGAAAACTCCCTATACACTTATACACAAATCACAATTGCTAATGCTCTATACAGTGCTAATGGTACCACGATTTTACGCAATGCACGTAAAGGTATATCCAGTTGCGCTATATATATCGCATCCACAAATGCGCGGTCCAATCGCACAGCGTATAGGTACTTGTTATCTATCTGCCGTACGATCACGGGTCGTTGTACAAACTGGGACCCTCAGTCCGGAGCGTAATACCAAAAAAACCTTTTTATTTCAAATACTTCGCAATACAATGCACGATCACGCTCCGCTACAAATCACCTCACGATTTGCGTTTTAAACCTTATACTAACGTGAGTCAGCCGCCTCACGCCACCAAGTTTCCACTAACTTGATGTACCACACGATGAGATTCCGAATTCCGGGGTTCAAATTTCCACTCGCTCCTACGTTCGCTCACTCAAATACACTTTGGTTTTTCTGTACAGAAAATTATCATTTATTCAGATAAGCAGTTTTACTCCCAGAGGCAATACAGTAAATAAGAGTTTTATACTAAACTTTGGAAACTGGGCAATCTTGTGCTATTGTAGCGTGGCTACTGTCCCACCTTTAAACTAAACGAACTATCGTGTGGTTTTATTATGCGCACACAACGCTACGCAAGCTTGCGCAATTACGCAACCGTGCGTACCTCTATGCCACGTGTGCGGCCTTGCCCCACATGCACGTTTTGTGTACGGTGTCCTCACGTTCCGTACCACGTGTACTTATGTGCGGACGCAATAAAACAACTCACACAATTTCTATAAATGTGAGCAATATTAACTATAATCGCTCACTTAACACGCCACACAGTTTATTTTCTGTATAAACCCTTATAACTAGGCCAGACTGTGTTTGTGTTTTACACTTACTTCCTTAATATTTATATTATGAATCTAGCAATCAGTTCTATGGCAACAATGTGAGCGGGTGTACAAAGAGTATGGGTGTACGCTTTTGTTGTGTACGCATTTGGCGCCAAAAAATAAATTCACAGATTTTAAATAGCTTTTTTTCTGTTTACCTTACGAGTTCTACCAGCATCCCTACAAACCATACAGAGCAGACGTCGTCTAATCAGCAAATAAATAGGGTTTCTCAGTGCATCCACCGACCAAGAAAAGGATATGTAGGATACCTGTCCACCCTTTTGCTGATAGGTTAAGTCTGCTGTGACCTGTTAGGCTGTGGATATGTGGAAAACCGGACGATGCCCCCAATTGATAATGTCGATTATCTTACAGGAAAGAAAGCTATACCTTAAACACACCTTAAATACACTTTAAACCTTTAGCCGCTGCGGCCGCTATACTTAATACACACGCTACGTACTTTATACACTGTTTGCGTACGGAGTCCCGTATCACTGTACGGACTTAGCGTACAAACACCGCGCTGGGGGTATAAAGTACACACAGCGCGCACACACCCAGAGATACACTTTAAACCTTATACAGCAATGCGATGCGTTACTAATACACTCTTAAACCTTAGCAGGAAAAGGAAGACACAACACCGATTTGTAGTTAAACCACTGGGTTCCGACACCACAGCGTAATATTTGCTGAAAGGGGGTTTACAATACAAATCATACACTACAATACAAGACAATATAACAGAATAATGGCTACAGTCAATGTACATACGTGATTTAAATCGCTTGCGCAAGCCGGCCAGTCCCCGGTCATCTGATAGATAACTTTGTGAGTCTTGTGTCAGGCCAGGCTGCAGCAGGCTTTATTTATACAATTCTTCCAAAAGCAATACAATGGATACTGTAATCCCTTTGTCCATTGGACACAGGAATGCACTTTTACAGTACAGGAGAGGTCATAGGCCGATTTGAAAAGGTAGGCGATGTCTTTCCCAACTGCTCTTGTGGGTGTGGTCTCCTCTGGATTCCCGCCGCATACATAATATACAGTAAATACAGTTTATATCTATATTCTGCTTCTGCACATAACTATCCGCAGGAACATGCGATCTTCCGCAGACCAACACCGGAATGTTACCCTTAAAATACCCTACAGCTGGATACCAATCACCACCTTATAACCTTAGTCTGTCCCCTCTTATCCTGTAAAGGTGAATCCCTTTGTTCTGAAACCATTTAAACTGTTGTTATTTTCTGGTGTGGTGCACGTGGACTATGTGTACATCGTGCACTATTTGGATTAAATATGTAATGTGTTTTGATAGCTCTCCATGCGTTCACAAACTCTACCATAAAAACCCATACCACGCGCTGATGCGCACGACCGCGGGAGCGACCATACGCAAATTGCGAATATGTGCACGCATAGCAGAACAAGTACACACGCGGAGGCATCTGTGTGTTGTTTGTACGTGATGTGTGTACTGCAATATTTTTCGATTTTGACAATATATATGTATGTTTAATATGCTATGTATATATATGTGTATATACTATATATATATATATATATATATATATACACACACACACACTAGTTTTACGGACCCAGCATATGCTGGGTCACCTCAGTCCCCACCCTCATGATTGGCTCCACCCAGTTCTGGAAACCCCCCCATGCAAATTCTGCGTTTGCCACTGCTGAGCTGTGCTACTCTTAGAATCTGATTTCACTGCATGACTGATTCAGTTTACTCAAGAAAAAAAAACACATTTTGTTTCCCCCAGCACCCTGAATGATTGCAGTAACCAGATTTAAATCCCATACAATATCTTAGAATTCAGAGATCTTGGTTACATATATCTGCGCAAATGTATGTGTAAGACCCCAAGCCTCTCTGTATATATATTGGGGGTCCCCAGCGCTATATCTAGGTGCAAGGCGTGGAACCCAAAAAAAATCAGCATAAGCCAGACACCCCAGGGCAGCATACTAGTGAAAAAACTATAATATTAATAGATTAGTGTTTAAGAAGCCGAAGCTATAGAGAAAGTGATACAAAAATCAGATGTAATTAAAATAAGAAATAGTGTTGAAGAAATTAGTAGGTGATAAATGTTAATGTAAGGGTATGCCTATATTTGATATTTGGGACCTAATTCAGCACGGATCGCAAATCAGCAAAAGTAGCAAAAAAAGCGTAAAAACGCAAATTCTGCAACTTAAATAGCAAAAACTGAGAAAAAATGTTTTCTGAGACTGCAAAAACTGCATATTCACTACAAAAATTAGGCGTGTAGGGGGCGCACTAAAGGGCTGGACTCGCAAAAACTACGATCAGGGGCGTGTTGTGGGCGTATGCTGATGGTCGGTGCATTCGCAATTTTTACAACAGATCGCACATTTATGGTGTGCACTTTCTGAGTGACTACAGGTCTACCTTAAAAATTGCACAAGCTGACCTCAGTTGAAGAATGTTCGATGTATACTGCAATCATTGCTTCATTACCCCCAGCTGAAGCAGCTCACACCTCAGACCACAAATCACTTCATTCAGCTGTATTGGAACTTAGAAACATGTAAGGTATTGTTTAACTCTGTAACACATGTTGATTGTGAAAATATATGTTACTAACCGATTTGTGTTTACACTTACTAACAATCAAGGTTTGACAACCACACTATTTGATAGAAGAAAATCTAAAATAACCTTTACAAGCGTTTTGCTTAGTAGTATCTGCTGAATGACATTTAGCTTCCTAACATTTTTTATTTTTTTTAAACAACCAACATTTTTTTGTTAAACAAAACATACCTACTGTACATAAAAATTTTGTGTTTTTTTAAATTTTATTTGTGCACTACACACAAACATATGTTGAAAAACAGCAACACCATATTTTTAATTTTCAAGTTTTGCAAATTCTGCTCCATTTGTATACTTATTGAAACAAATATTTACACATAATTCCTTAAAGTAAGGTATGTAAATCAAAGAAAAAAAATTATATGTAATGTTTGACCACTTCACAATAAAAAAAAAAAAAAATTATAAAAATGTTACAGTTGTTTCCGAATTTTGTTACAAGCAGGCACCTGGCTTCTTCCCCTCAGCAGCAGCCGGAGGCAGGAGCTCACTCCTGAGCTTCGGCTTCAGGCTCTGGCAGTGTGCATGTGCGGCTGTGCTATGGGAGAGATGTCACGACGTCTCTCCAATAGTTCTGAGGAGCGAGGAGCCAGACGGAGGGCAACGGTCTGGAAGCAGGAGCGGGGATGCTGAGTATTGTGGGGGTTTTCTTTTAGTGTGTGTGTGTAAGCGGCGCTACTAGGGGGCATAGCTAATGGGGCATAACAAGTGACTGGGAGCAAATCTACTGGGGCATAACAACTGACTGGGGGTATATCTAATGGGGTATAACAAGTGACTGGGGGCATATCTACTGGGGCATAACAACTGACTGGGGTTATATCTATTGGGGGCATAACTACTAACTGGGGGCATATCTACTGGAAGCAGGCTAATTTTTAAATTGATCATTTTTGTATGGTCCCCGAAGGATTTTATAAACATCCAAATGGCCCTTGGTAGAAAAAAGGTTCCCCACCCCTGGTTTAGAGGCTAGAATTTACACTCTCTCTAGTTGAATATATTTGAATACAGTTATGGGCATTAGTCAATGTTTGAAGAAAAACACTATGGTGTCTTTAAGATAATAATTGCTAAATTACCACAAGATCATTTGACCAATTAAGTGATGATTGAATTGACTTACAATTGTGGAGTAGTTTCTTTAATTTGGGTGCAGGAAAGTAGGTTGTGCAATTTGTAAGGGAAAAACACTGTTGTTAGCAAAAAATGCAACATCAGAAACATGTACGCGAAAATTGCGTACATTTGTAATATGTACGCAAAAATTGCGATTATTAGGATGGTTTTCGCAATATTTGCACATTTCACAAGGCCACCTTCTTTTTGTTAAATTAGTGTTGCAGTTTTTCCGTAATTTTGCTTTTGCTAGTTTGTAATTTTTGCAATCCTTACTGAATTTGCCCCTTGATTTAGTTTACTGTTGGAACTGCCTTATCCTGTGCTCACACTGAGGGAATATACTCAACTGCTTAATGGCTCCGCTTGCTTAATGAATTTACTAAGGAACTGCCCTATATAACTCAGTGTCATCATCTCTGTACAGAATCTACTTCAAAGGAACAGAGGCCTTTTTCCCCTAGGTCATAGACTTTATTCTAAAAGGAGTAAACATGCTTGGGATAGGCATATAAATATCCTTACAAAGAATTAAGGTTCAAAAAGGGTTGGGATTACCTAAAGGATAAAAAAAAGGGGCAGACTAGATGGGCCAAGTGGTTCTTATCTGCTGTCAAATTCTATGTTTCTATGAGTATTTCCATATATAAAGGTCACATAGGACAGGACCCTAAGAAACGTCAGCACCACCTGATGGACACTTCAGGTTATTACGCAAGATTAATATTTGAGTTTCATTAGGGATAGCCATCAGTAGGTTATCCATCGATGGTCACCATCGATAGTACCATTGATGGATAACCTTAATGGTGTAAAACCATCTGCAAAGGAACCATCAATGGTTTTACCCATCGATGGTCACCCCATGCATTACTGTTGACTATGGTGCAGGCCAATCAGAGCCTGGGGCGTGGCTTAGCAGGTGTAAGGGGGCAAGGCTAAGCTCCGTGCGCTGACACTATGAGAATAAAAGAATACAAAATTTGGCAGCACTAAACCATCGATGGGGGAAACCATCTGGTTCTCCCCATCGATGGTAAAAGTATTCAACATCGACCATAGAGCATCGATGATTTAAAATCATCGATTGTCGATGGCCATCCCTAAATTTCATAGCCAGCTATGAACTGATTATATATTACGATGTCTTTTGAACTTTTCACATCTTTTTTTGTTATATTATATTGTGTGTCGCGCCTTGCTAAATAACAAAGTTAAACATACAGCAGTGATCAGTCATTGTTCCGGACAAACTAAACAAATTGTTACTGTCCTAACTTGTGGTATTTAATGGGAGTTCTCTGGGGGTCCTGATCCTTCTGCCTGAAGCCTGTAGGTGAGATCTGGAAGAAGCCGATATCATCTTGGGTCAGGTACGGCCAACGTCAGCACAGACACTTCACTACCACCTACTTACCTTACCTAGGTAGTATTACATTAGCAGACATTGTAAAGGTGAAATTAGAGTAATGTATGATCAATCTATGGGATGACAAGCAGGTGTGAGTGGACAAACTGTCTTTTTAATAGAACAGGGATCTATCAAAGTCGATGTTCACAAAACATGTTTGTGGAAGATTTCTGAGGACCTCAGAAGAAGAGTTTTTGATGCTCATCAGGCTAGAAAAGGTTATAAAACCATCTCTAAAGAGATTGGACTCCACCAATCAACAGTCAAACAGATTGTGTACAAATGGAGCAAATCCCAGACCATTATTACCCTCCCCAGGAGTCACTGAGCAACAAAGATCACACCAAGAGCAAGGCATCTAATAGTTTGCAAGGTCACAAAGGAACTAGAGATGAGCGGGTTCGGTTTCTCTGAATCCGAACCCGCACGAACTTCATGTTTTTTTTCACGGGTCCGAGCGACTCGGATCTTCCCGCCTTGCTCGGTTAACCCGAGCGCGCCCGAACGTCATCATGACGCTGTCGGATTCTCGCGAGACTCGGATTCTATATAAGGAGCCGCGCGTCGCCGCCATTTTCACACGTGCATTGAGATTGATAGGGAGAGGACGTGGCTGGCGTCCTCTCCGTTATAGTAGAAAAGAGTAAAGACTGAGTGACTTAGTTATAATTGTGGGGAGGATTGGGGACGGGGAGCAGCTGTTAGGGAGTACAGTGATTTAGATTAGGAGAGAGAGAGAGAGAGAGATTGACCTGATTTACTGGAGCTTAGGAGTACTGTAGAAGAGAGTGCAGAGTTTACTAGTGACTGACCACAGTGACCACCAGACAGTGCAGTTTTATTTAATATATCCGTTCTCTGCCTGAAAAAAACGATACACACAGTGACTCAGTCACATACCATATCTGTGTGCACTGCTCAGCCCAGTGTGCTGCATCATCTATGTATATATTATATATCTGACTGTGCTCAGCTCACACAGCTTATAATTGTGGGGGAGACTGGGGAGCACTGCAGTGCCAGTTATAGGTTATAGCAGGAGCCAGGAGTACAAGACAGTCACATACCATATCTGTGTGCACTGCTCAGCCCAGTGTGCTGCATCATCTATGTATATATTATATATCTGACTGTGCTCAGCTCACACAGCTTATAATTGTGGGGGAGACTGGGGAGCACTGCAGTGCCAGTTATAGGTTATAGCAGGAGCCAGGAGTACATATTATATTAAAATTAAACAGTGCACACTTTTGCTGCAGGAGTGCCACTGCCAGTGTGACTGACCAGTGACCTGACCACACTGACCACCAGTATAGTTAGTAGTATACTATATTGTGATTGCCTGAAAAAGTTAAACACTCGTCGTGTGACTTCACTTGTGTGGTGTTTTTTTTTTTTATTCTATAAAAAACTCATTCTGCTGACAGACAGTGTCCAGCAGGTCCGTCATTATATAATATATATACCTGTCCGGCTGCAGTAGTGATATATATATATTTTTTATATCATTATTTATCATCCAGTCGCAGCAGACACAGTACGGTAGTTCACGGCTGTAGCTACCTCTGTGTCGGCACTCGGCAGTCCGTCCATAATTGTATACCACCTAACCGTGGTTTTTTTTTCTTTCTTCTTTATACATACATACTACGACATCTCTTTATCAACCAGTCTATATTAGCAGCAGACACAGTACAGTACGGTAGTTCACGGCTGTGGCTACCTCTGTGTCGGCACTCGGCAGTCCGTCCATAATTGTATACCACCTAACCGTGGTTTTTTTTTCTTTCTTCTTTATACATACATACTACGACATCTCTTTATCAACCAGTCTATATTAGCAGCAGACACAGTACAGTACGGTAGTTCACGGCTGTGGCTACCTCTGTGTCGGCACTCGGCAGTCCGTCCATAATTGTATACCACCTAACCGTGGTTTTTTTTTCTTTCTTCTTTATACGTACATACTACGACATCTCTTTATCAACCAGTCTATATTAGCAGCAGACACAGTACAGTACGGTAGTTCACGGCTGTGGCTACCTCTGTGTCGGCACTCGGCAGTCCGTCCATAATTGTATACCACCTAACCGTGGTTTTTTTTTCTTTCTTCTTTATACATACATACTACGACATCTCTTTATCAACCAGTCTATATTAGCAGCAGACACAGTACAGTACGGTAGTTCACGGCTGTGGCTACCTCTGTGTCGGCACTCGGCAGTCCGTCCATAATTGTATACCACCCAACCGTGGTTTTTTTTTCTTTCTTCTTTATACGTACATACTACGACATCTCTTTATCAACCAGTCTATATTAGCAGCAGACACAGTACAGTACGGTAGTTCACGGCTGTGGCTACCTCTGTGTCGGCACTCGGCAGTCCGTCCATAATTGTATACCACCTACCCGTGGTTTTTTTTTCTTTCTTCTTTATACATACATACTACGACATCTCTTTATCAACCAGTCTATATTAGCAGCAGACACAGTACAGTACGGTAGTTCACGGCTGTGGCTACCTCTGTGTCGGCACTCGGCAGTCCGTCCATAATTGTATACCACCTAACCGTGGTTTTTTTTTCTTTCTTCTTTATACATACATACTACGACATCTCTTTGTCAACCAGTCTATATTAGCAGCAGACACAGTACAGTACGGTAGTTCACGGCAGTGGCTACCTCTGTGTCGGCACTCGGCAGTCCGTCCATAATTGTATACCACCTACCCGTGGTTTTTTTTTCTTTCTTCTTTATACATACATACTACGACATCTCTTTTTCAACCAGTCTATATTAGCAGCAGACACAGTACAGTACGGTAGTTCACGGCTGTGGCTACCTCTGTGTCGGCACTCGGCAGTCCGTCCATAATTGTATACCACCTAACCGTGGTTTTTTTTTCTTTCTTCTTTATACATACATACTACGACATCTCTTTATCAACCAGTCTATATTAGCAGCAGACACAGTACAGTACGGTAGTTCACGGCTGTGGCTACCTCTGTGTCGGCACTCGGTAGTCCGTCCATAATTGTATACTAGTATCCATCCATCTCCATTGTTTACCTGAGGTGCCTTTTAGTTGTGCCTATTAAAATATGGAGAACAAAAATGTTGAGGTTCCAAAATTAGGGAAAGATCAAGATCCACTTCCACCTCGTGCTGAAGCTGCTGCCACTAGTCATGGCCGAGACGATGAAATGCCAGCAACGTCGTCTGCCAAGGCCGATGCCCAATGTCATAGTACAGAGCATGTCAAATCCAAAACACCAAATATCAGTAAAAAAAGGACTCCAAAACCTAAAATAAAATTGTCGGAGGAGAAGCGTAAACTTGCCAATATGCCATTTACCACACGGAGTGGCAAGGAACGGCTGAGGCCCTGGCCTATGTTCATGGCTAGTGGTTCAGCTTCACATGAGGATGGAAGCAATCAGCCTCTCGCTAGAAAAATGAAAAGACTCAAGCTGGCAAAAGCACAGCAAAGAACTGTGCATTCTTCGAAATCCCAAATCCACAAGGAGAGTCCAATTGTGTCGGTTGCGATGCCTGACCTTCCCAACACTGGACGTGAAGAGCATGCGCCTTCCACCATTTGCACGCCCCCTGCAAGTGCTGGAAGGAGCACCCGCAGTCCAGTTCCTGATAGTCAGATTGAAGATGTCAGTGTTGAAGTACACCAGGATGAGGAGGATATGGGTGTTGCTGGCGCTGGGGAGGAAATTGACCAGGAGGATTCTGATGGTGAGGTGGTTTGTTTAAGTCAGGCACCCGGGGAGACACCTGTTGTCCGTGGGAGGAATATGGCCGTTGACATGCCAGGTGAAAATACCAAAAAAATCAGCTCTTCGGTGTGGAGGTATTTCAACAGAAATGCGGACAACAGGTGTCAAGCCGTGTGTTCCCTTTGTCAAGCTGTAATAAGTAGGGGTAAGGACGTTAACCACCTCGGAACATCCTCCCTTATACGTCACCTGCAGCGCATTCATAATAAGTCAGTGACAAGTTCAAAAACTTTGGGTGACAGCGGAAGCAGTCCACTGACCAGTAAATCCCTTCCTCTTGTAACCAAGCTCACGCAAACCACCCCACCAACTCCCTCAGTGTCAATTTCCTCCTTCCCCAGGAATGCCAATAGTCCTGCATGCCATGTCACTGGCAATTCTGACGAGTCCTCTCCTGCCTGGGATTCCTCCGATGCAACCTTGCGTGTAACGCCTACTGCTGCTGGCGCTGCTGTTGTTGCTGCTGGGAGTCGATGGTCATCCCAGAGGGGAAGTCGTAAGCCCACTTTTACTACTTCCACCAGCAATTGACTGTCCAACAGTCCTTTGCGAGGAAGATGAAATATCACAGCAGTCATCCTGTTGCAAAGCGGATAACTGAGGCCTTGACAACTATGTTGGTGTTAGACGTGCGTCCGGTATCCGCCGTTAGTTCACAGGGAACTAGACAATTTATTGAGGCAGTGTGCCCCCGTTACCAAATACCATCTAGGTTCCACTTCTCTAGGCAGGCGATACCGAGAATGTACACGGACGTCAGAAAAAGACTCACCAGTGTCCTAAAAAATGCAGTTGTACCCAATGTCCACTTAACCACGGACATGTGGACAAGTGGAGCAGGGCAGGGTCAGGACTATATGACTGTGACAGCCCACTGGGTAGATGTATGGACTCCCGCCGCAAGAACAGCAGCGGCGGCACCAGTAGCAGCATCTCGCAAACGCCAACTCTTTCCTAGGCAGGCTACGCTTTGTATCACCGGTTTCCAGAATACGCACACAGCTGAAAACCTCTTACGGCAACTGAGGAAGATCATCGCGGAATGGCTTACCCCAATTGGACTCTCCTGTGGATTTGTGGCATCGGACAACGCCAGCAATATTGTGTGTGCATTAAATATGGGCAAATTCCAGCACGTCCCATGTTTTGCACATACCTTGAATTTGGTGGTGCAGAATTATTTAAAAAACGACAGGGGCGTGCAAGAGATGCTGTCGGTGGCCAGAAGAATTGCGGGACACTTTCGGCATACAGGCACCACGTACAGAAGACTGGAGCACCACCAAAAACTACTGAACCTGCCCTGCCATCATCTGAAGCAAGAAGTGGTAACGAGGTGGAATTCAACCCTCTATATGCTTCAGAGGTTGGAGGAGCAGCAAAAGGCCATTCAAGCCTATACAATTGAGCACGATATAGGAGGTGGAATGCACCTGTCTCAAGCGCAGTGGAGAATGATTTCAACGTTGTGCAAGGTTCTGATGCCCTTTGAACTTGCCACACGTGAAGTCAGTTCAGACACTGCCAGCCTGAGTCAGGTCATTCCCCTCATCAGGCTTTTGCAGAAGAAGCTGGAGACATTGAAGGAGGAGCTAACACGGAGCGATTCCGCTAGGCATGTGGGACTTGTGGATGGAGCCCTTAATTCGCTTAACAAGGATTCACGGGTGGTCAATCTGTTGAAATCAGAGCACTACATTTTGGCCACCGTGCTCGATCCTAGATTTAAAAACTTCCTTGGATCTCTCTTTCCGGCAGACACAAGTCTGCTGGGGTTGAAAGACCTGCTGGTGAGAAAATTGTCAAGTCAAGCGGAACGCGACCTGTCAACATCTCCTCCTTCACATTCTCCCGCAACTGGGGGTGCGAGGAAAAGGCTCAGAATTCCGAGCCCACCCGCTGGCGGTGATGTAGGGCAGTCTGGAGCGACTGCTGATGCTGACATCTGGTCCGGACTGAAGGACCTGACAACGATTACGGACATGTCGTCTACGGTCACTGCATATGATTCTCTCCCCATTGAAAGAATGGTGGAGGATTATATGAGTGACCGCATCCAAGTAGGCACGTCACACAGTCCGTACTTATACTGGCAGGAAAAAGAGGCAATTTGGAGGCCCTTGCACAAACTGGCTTTATTCTACCTAAGTTGCCCTCCCACAAGTGTGTACTCCGAAAGAGTGTTTAGTGCCGCCGCTCACCTTGTCAGCAATCGGCGTACGAGGTTACATCCAGAAAATGTGGAGAAGATGATGTTCATTAAAATGAATTATAATCAATTCCTCCGCGGAGACATTGACCAGCAGCAATTGCCTCCACAAAGTACACAGGGAGCTGAGATGGTGGATTCCAGTGGGGACGAATTGATAATCTGTGAGGAGGGGGATGTACACGGTGATATATCGGAGGATGATGATGAGGTGGACATCTTGCCTCTGTAGAGCCAGTTTGTGCAAGGAGAGATTAATTGCTTCTTTTTTGGTGGGGGTCCAAACCATCCCGTCATTTCAGTCACAGTCGTGTGGCAGACCCTGTCACTGAAATGATGGGTTGGTTAAAGTGTGCATGTCCTGTTTATACAACATAAGGGTGGGTGGGAGGGCCCAAGGACAATTCCATCTTGCACCTCTTTTTTCTTTTATTTTTCTTTGCGTCATGTGCTGTTTGGGGAGGGTTTTTTGGAAGGGACATCCTGCGTGACACTGCAGTGCCACTCCTAAATGGGCCCGGTGTTTGTGTCGGCCACTAGGGTCGCTAATCTTACTCACACAGCTACCTCATTGCGCCTCTTTTTTTCTTTGCGTCATGTGCTGATTGGGGAGGGTTTTTTGGAAGGGACATCCTGCGTGACACTGCAGTGCCACTCCTAAATGGGCCCGGTGTTGTGTCGGCCACTAGGGTCGCTTATCTTACTCACACAGTCAGCTACCTCATTGCGCCTCTTTTTTTCTTTGCGTCATGTGCTGTTTGGGGAGGGTTTTTTGGAAGGGACATCCTGCGTGACACTGCAGTGCCACTCCTAAATGGGCCCGGTGTTTGTGTCGGCCACTAGGGTCGCTTATCTTACTCACACAGTCAGCTACCTCATTGCGCCTCTTTTTTTCTTTGCGTCATGTGCTGTTTGGGGAGGGTTTTTTGGAAGGGACATCCTGCGTGACACTGCAGTGCCACTCCTAAATGGGCCCGGTGTTTGTGTCGGCCACTAGGGTCGCTTATCTTACTCACACAGCTACCTCATTGCGCCTCTTTTTTTCTTTGCGTCATGTGCTGTTTGGAGAGGGTTTTTTGGAAGGGACATCCTGCGTGACACTGCAGTGACACTCCTAGATGGGCCCGGTGTTTGTGTCGGCCACTTGGGTCGCTTATCTTACTCACACAGCTACCTCATTGCGCCTCTTTTTTTCTTTGCGTCATGTGCTGTTTGGGGAGGGTTTTTTGGAAGGGACATCCTGCGTGACACTGCAGTGCCACTCCTAGATGGGCCAGGTGTTTGTGTCGGCCACTAGGGTCGCTTAGCTTAGTCATCCAGCGACCTCGGTGCAAATTTTAGGACTAAAAATAATATTGTGAGGTGTGAGGTATTCAGAATAGACTGAAAATGAGTGGAAATTATGGTTTTTGAGGTTAATAATAATATGGGATCAAAATGACCCCCAAATTCTATGATTTAAGCTGTTTTTTAGGGTTTTTTGAAAAAAACACCCGAATCCAAAACACACCCGAATCAGACAAAAAAAATTCGGTGAGGTTTTGCCAAAACGCGGTCGAACCCAAAACACGGCCGCGGAACCGAACCCAAAACCAAAACACAAAACCCGAAAAATTTCAGGCGCTCATCTCTAAAAGGAACCCAAGGCAAACTGTAAGCAACTGAAAGCCTTTCTCACATTAGCTAATGTTAATGTTTATGAGTCAACCATCAGGAGGACACTGAACAACAATGGTGTGCATAGCAGGATTGCAAGGAGAAAGCTGCTGCTCTCCAAAAAGAACATTGCTGCCCATCTGCAGTTTGCTAAAGATCACCTGTTAGGACTCACCTGCCTTGGTGACTGGCAGGTGAATTGCTAGAGGGTAAATGCTGGAGTAGAACAGAAAACCAGAACAGGGATGTTTGAAAAAATAAATAAATCTGTATTAAACAAAGAAATCCAGCAGAATGTAACAATGGTAACTTGCAGATGTAAACAGGATAGAATGCTGTTGCAGGCTAAACTTCACATGAAAGCATTATATTGCAGCAAAGTATACTTAACAGTCTTTGGTACAGATACAGGAGTCTTTGGTACAAGTGCAGACTGGAGGCAGACATGGAAACATACTGTAGAATGTGACGGCAGATAACCACTTGGCCAGTGGCGTAACTAGAAATTTTTCTCCCCCAAGCCAAAAAATTCTTCGGCGCCCCCCCCCCCATCCCCCATAATTGGCACTATTAAAGTGCTGCAAAATAGGGGGTGTGGCTTCATTGGGATGGGCGTGGCTTCACATAAAGGGGCGTGGTATTGCAGGAAAAGACTACGTTATACCCCAGTTTTCCAACCTGCACGCCCAGACGTTAGCCACCACTGGAAAGAAAAATAATCCTGATTCATGCCCCTTACATTATTTGTAAGTTTTCCTCCTTATAGTAATGCCCAGTATACATTATGCCACATACTGCAATGGCCCTTAGACATTATGCCACACACAATAATGCACATGACACAGTATGCACACATCGTAATGCCCCCGACACATTATGCCACACACCGTAATGCCTGTGACACATTATGCCACACACCGTAATGCCCCCGACACATTATGACAGGAATCGCAATGCCCGTTATACATTATGCTACACACTGCAATGCCCCTGATACATTATACCACATACCACAATGCCCGTGATATAGTATACAACACACCGTAATGCCTGACACATTATGACAGGAATTGCAATGCCCGTTATACATTATGCTACACACTGCAATGCCCCTGATACATTATACCACATACCACAATGCCCGTGATATAGTATACAACACACCGTAATGCCTGACACATACCGCAATGCCCGTTATACCCTATGCTACACACCGCAATGCCCGTTATACATTATGCCACACTGCAATGACCCTGAGACATTATACCACATACCACAATGCCTGTGATACAGTATGCCACACACCGTAATGCCTATGACACACACCGCAATGTCCGTGATACATTATGCCACACACCGTAATGCCCATTACACATTAAGTCCTACAGTAAGGCTTCTAATTACTTTTAAATTACCTGCTCGTTGCCAGGGGTTTTCATGCTCACGGTGTCATGCTCGTTGCCAGGGGTTTCATGCACTGGGTGTCATGCTCGTTGCTAGGTGTTTCATGCACTGGGTGTCATGCTCGTTGCCAGGGGTTTCATGCACTGGGTGTCATGCTCGTTGCTAGGGGGTAGTGCGTGTTGCTAGGGCTGTGCTCCCAGTGCCACATATGTCCCCAGTGCCAGATATTACCCCACGGTGCCAGGTACTCACATGACCCCAGTGCACAATATAGCCCCCCCCCCTATGTGCCAGGTACACATATGCCCCCACAGTGCCACATATGCCCCCAGTGCCAGATATTCCCCCTCAGTGCCACATATGCCCCCAGTGCCAGATATCCCCCCCCAGTGCCACATATGCCCCCAGTGCCAGATATTCCCCCCCAGTGCCAGCTATGCTCCCAGTGCCAGATTCCCCCCCCCCAGTGCCACATATGCCCCCAGTGCCAGATATTCCCCCCAGTGCCACATATGCCCCCAGTGCCAGATATTACCCCCCCCCAGTGCCAGATATGCTCCCAGTGCCAGATTCCCCCCCCCCCAGTGCCACATATGCCCCCAGTGCCAGATACTCCCCCCCCAGTGCCATATATGCCCCCTCCCCCGCTGCTGCTCCCCCGCTGGTTTGTGTTGGAGGGACACGGAGGGCACAGCGCGCGCCTCTCCTGTGTCCCTCCTGCATCATCTCCGGCGGCCGCGGGTCTAATAAACGAAGTGCCGTTCGTGAGCTCTGATTGGCTCACGAACCGGCACTTCTTCTATTAGACCCGCGGCCGCCGGAGATGATGCAGGAGGGACACAGGAGAGGCGCGCGCTGTGCCCTCCGTGTCCCTCCAACACGGCAGGGAGGGTTAGTAGGAGCAGATTGACATGCGGACGCTCGTCCGCATGTCAATCTGTGCTAAATCAGTGGCGCCCCAGCAGCCCCTCGCCCCCAAGCCACCGCGAGGACTGCGGGGGCAGTAGTTACGCCACTGCACTTGGCCCATCTAGTCTACCCCTTTTTTTACCTTAAACCTTATTTCTTCATGAAACAGGCTTGAAGCTGGATACAGACAATAATCTCAGGACCAGGTACAAAAATCAGGTTTGAAACTGGATACAGGCAAGATGCACAGAAACAGGTAACAAAGATCAGGTAACACGAGCAAGGCTAGAATCTAACAGAAGCTATAACTGATCCTGAGGCCCAGGGCTGACTAACTTTTAAAATGAAATAAGGTCAATCACTACAGCACACGAGGACAGGCCACTAACCACAATGTTCCAGCTAATTAGACCAGCTGGGACTGCTCAGAGGTACTGCCGGCCAGAAACATAAGAGCAGCCCAGAGGTACTGCAGGCAAGAAACATAACAGCAGTACCTCTGGCAGCCCAGAGGTACTGCAGGCTAGAAACATAAGAGCACCACCTCTGGCAACCCAAAGGTACTGCAGCCAGAAGGATCACGCCGACTGAAGTAATTTAGAAAATGATCAGTCCCACCTCGCCAGCCGATTTTCCAGATACATCAATCTGAGAATCGCCGCCAGTGATTTATGGGTTACTTCCAACACGGTATCTGCCACTACCAAGAGCTTTACTGGGCGATGCCATGCCCACAACGTCTTTTTAGGTTACCCTTTACCAGAATACACTTTAAAAATTTAATAGCGAGGGCCTTGCAAGGCACAGGCATAAGAACACAGAAATCAGAATGAGAAATTAGGTTTTAATTTCAAGAATAAGAATACTTCAGATCTTACAGTTACAAAAGAGATAGTTATAGAGTATAATAGATTATATTTAAATGTACACACATATTATGATTTCAGAAAGTAAAAAAAGATAAAGTTTCAGAAACCCAAGTTTAATTTACTCGGAGGCTTAGGTGATCTGGGGGAGAGCGACCCCAGGAAACAGAAATTGATCCTACTCTCTTAGCCCAAAGCTAGTCTCTTCCAGAGTGAACCCAGAGTAGTTTCAATTGCTGTGGGTAAAGGGCCCCATACACTTACATGACATGTCCGTGTGACATGTCGCAGGCGATCACCCTGGCAGCCTCCCGGGGGGCAGAATCGCCCAAGATACATCGTATGCTGTCCTTTTGCATACAATGTATCTTGGGTGATCCCAGCCATGCCTGCAGGGTCGGACATGATTGAATGTGCAGCACATTCAATCTGGAGGATCCGATCCGATGCTCACGGGAACGTGCATCGGATCGGATCGGATACACCTCCAAAATGCCTGATTTCACCCAATATATCGGGCCGAATGCCCGAAATCGGATGAAATCAGACATTATTGTCCTAGTGTATGGGGCCCTTTATAGTTCTACAAGCCACTCCTTACTCAGTGGTCCCCACCCTTGCCACTTTCAAAATAGAAAAGACTCTCTTTTGTCCTCACCCAAATCTTGTTTATGTCAAAATACCTGAAGGGCTTCTTGGTCAAGTGAGCAGGGGTTATTAAATTACTTTTAAGTCTGTTTATAAATGTAGACAAGGTTCTTCCACTGGGAAAACTGACCATGTCTTAGCTGAACAGACACACATTTGTGGCAGGGGATAACACTTTACTGGACAGTGTGTCTCTACCTAGACGATAGCATGGCCCCCTGCAGGGAAAACAAATACTTGACTCAGGAAATCCATCCTTCAAAGGGCTCCAGTTCACACCTTGTCCAGTGACTTCTATAATACATATGATACAGTTTGAAAATCAGCAAGTTAAATATAACAGATGTTCAAGACATATACAGTGTTTGGGGAGGATTAATAATAATTCACCTCCAGGTCATGCCCAGTCTATCAGTCATAATACCGTGCACAATTTACTCAGGGCACACAAAATGCACACAGTAATGACACGTGACTGTAAATCCTGCTGTAACCCATGGCGACTGCCACACCTCCCAAATTGAAAGGGGTAATGTCCCGATCCGGGTATCTGGACGCCATTACTTACCCTTCAGATGCCTCCTAAGGCTGGCTCAGCGTTCCAGGACCGGATCCCGCTGTTCCTGAGTTTCCACATGCAGAATGTCAGAGCGGTGATTTCATCAGCCGCGGCCTCCGCTGTGCCCGCGTGGTTAAATGTGCGCTTGTCAGTCTGGCGTCTCCTGTCTCCTGTGGCCGGCGTCGCCATTACTGTTTCAATTCTCACATGGATTACAAACCAAACTTCCCTCCAAGTGTCTGCATGGGCGCAGCCATCTTGGATTTTGTCATCTGATTATTTCCACCAATCTGCTGTCTGTATTGTTGATTTGCATAATTGCCTAGCCAACCCCTTCCTTGCTGCAGGTATAAGTATGCTGTGCCTGAGCAAGGAAGGCGTCAGTGCTTTGGTTGTCTAACCTAGTTCCAGTTTGTCTCTCTCCTGTGGTTGTCTTCCAGGTTCCAGCTCCTGTCTCCAGACTTCTGCTATAGAGACCCGCACCAGCATTCCATCTGCGGTGTAGCCTGACTCTCCGATCCATTCTGGACTCACCTGTTTCCAGCTACAACAATCACCTGCTTCCAGCCCAGCTTCCAGCAGTGTACAGCTTCTCTTAAAGGGCCGGTGTCCTTTCTGCAGATTACCACTCTCCACCGGTATTATTATTTCACCGCTCTCAAACAATCACCTGCTTCCAGCCCAGCTTCCAGCAGTGTATAGCTTCTCTTAAAGGGCCGGTGTCCTTTTCTGCAGTTTACCACTCTCCACCGGTATTATTATTTCACCGCTCTCAAACTCCAAACTTCATTATTATTTCATCGCTCTCAAGTTCGTTTATTATTTAACTGGTTCCAGCCAGTATCCACTCCGTACCAACAACAGTCTGGTTCCAGCCAGTATCCACAGCAGCCGTTTTACCGTCAGCAGCCCAGCCTTTCCTGGAACATCAGCTGGTACGATCCTGGGTTCTCTCCATTGCTACAGTCAGGCCTGGTAAGGACTTTCCAACTAGAAGATTATAAGAACTGTCTCACACTACCAGTGCCTGTGGCCCTTGCCACCCTGTAGTACCCAGGAATTGTATTTATCCTCTGTTGACTTTTATGTTTCCTTTTACTGCTGCTGTGTTACGGAGTTTGTCATAATAAACATCATTGACTTTTATCCTGGTTGTCGTGGTCACGCCTTCGGGCAGTTATTCTACAGGTTACTTACATGTCTAGGGGTCTGATACAAC
Source organism: Pseudophryne corroboree (assembly GCF_028390025.1). Taxonomy (NCBI): domain Eukaryota; kingdom Metazoa; phylum Chordata; class Amphibia; order Anura; family Myobatrachidae; genus Pseudophryne; species Pseudophryne corroboree. The sequence goes on from NC_086445.1 coordinate 698,276,707, forward strand.
CTCCCAGGTTCCGTTACATCTCAGCCCCTACAACTGAGGCTGCCTCCCGTCAGCTCAGGCCCTCAGTTGTGACAGTAAGCACTGACCTAATGAATCCAGCCGGAGACCAGGATCAAGCGGCCAGGCCGATGCAAGAACTGGCAGCCCGACTTGAACATCAGGAGGCTGCACAGGGCCACATCATCCGCTGTCTCCAGGATCTCTCTACACGGCTGGATGGGATTCAAACGACCCTCCGTGGACCTGGCACGTCCGGTGCGTCCACTACAGTAACACCAGCTGTAACCCCACCCACCTTACCCATTTCCAGTCCACATCTTCATCTTCCAACGCCTGCAAAATTTGATGGATCTCCAAGGTTCTGCAGGGGATTTCTCAATCAATGTGAAATCCACTTTGAGCTTCTACCTGGCAATTTCTTCAGTGACCGTACCAAAATTGCCTATATCATCTCCCTTCTCAGTGGCTCAGCCCTTGACTGGGCATCACCTTTATGGGAGAAGTCTGATCCCCTGCTATCCTCCTATACTGACTTTGTAGCTACATTCAGGCGCATCTTCGACGAGCCAGGCCGGATAACATCTGCTTCATCTGAGATTCTCCGTTTACGCCAGGGAACACGTACTGTGGGACAGTATCTTATACAGTTTAAAATCCTGGCATCCGAACTGGCATGGAACTACGAGGCCCTGTATGCTGCATTCTGGCATGGCTTATCAGAACGCATCAAGGATGAGTTAGCTACCAGAGACTTGCCCTCTAAGTTGGATGAGCTAATTTCTCTTTGCACGAAGGTTGATCTACGTTTCAGAGAGAGAGCAACCGAGCGAGGAAGATCATCTACTCCTAAATCTTCTGCTCCTCCTCCTCGTCAACCATCTCCATCCAAGGATGAGCCTATGCAAATTAGTCGTTCCCGTCTATCTCCCGCTGAGCGCCGAAGACGTCTCTCTGAGTCTCTCTGTCTCTACTGTGCAGCTCCGTCGCACACTATCAATGCCTGTCCCAAACGTCCGGGAAACTCCAGATCCTAGCTCGCCAAGGAGAGGGCCGGCTAGGAGTAATGATCTCCTCTCCATCTCCTCATGACTGTAACCTCCCAGTGTCGCTCCAAATTGCTCAGTGTTACAGGAATGTCATTGCCCTCCTTGATTCCGGAGCAGCTGGGAATTTCATAACCGAAGCTTATGTTAAACGGTGGTCCCTACCCACCGAGAGTCTGTCCTCGTCCATCTCTTTGACTGCCGTGGATGGCAGCAAGATTTTTGACGCAGTCATTTCCTTAAGGACTCTTCCAGTTCGTCTGAGAGTGGGAGTTCTTCATTCTGAGTATATTTCTTTTTTAGTGATTCCAAGAGCCACACATCCAGTGGTTTTAGGCCTTCCATGGCTCCGTCTCCACAACCCATCAATTGACTGGATGACTACGCAAATACTGGCATGGGGTCCCTCCTGTGCTGAGACTTGTTTAGCCAAAGTTCTTCCTGTTTGTTCTTCCTTCCCCAGGTCATCTGATGTTCCGTCTCCTCCATATCAAGACTTCACGGACGTGTTCAGTAAAGCCTCTGCTGATATCCTTCCTCCTCATAGAGAATGGGACTGCCCAATCGACCTCATTCCAGGGAAGGTTCCACCGCGAGGCCGAACTTATCCGTTGTCTCTGCCTGAGACACACTCCATGGAAGAGTACATCAAAGAGAACCTGGCGAAGGGTTTCATCCGACCATCTTCTTCTCCAGCCGGCGCAGGCTTCTTCTTCGTTAAGAAGAAAGACGGTGGTCTGCGTCCGTGCATCGACTACAGAGGTCTGAACGACATTACCGTCAAGAACCGATACCCTTTACCCCTGATTACCGAGCTCTTTGATAGAGTTAGTGGTGCAACTATTTTCACAAAGCTGGACTTGAGGGGTGCCTACAATCTCATCCGAATCCGTAAGGGTGACGAGTGGAAGACCGCCTTTAACACCCGTGACGGACATTATGAGTACCTCGTCATGCCCTTCGGATTGAGCAACGCTCCAGCAGTCTTCCAGCACTTCGTGAATGAGATTTTCAGGGACATCTTGTACCGCCATGTCGTGGTTTATCTAGACGACATCCTCATCTTTGCTAATAATCTCGAAGATCATCGTTTCTGGGTAAAAGAGGTTCTTTCCCGTCTCCGTGTCAATCACCTCTATTGTAAATTGGAGAAGTGTGTGTTTGAAGTTAAAACCATTCCGTTTCTAGGTTACATTGTGTCCGGTTCCGGACTAGAGATGGATCCTGAGAAACTCCAAGCAATCCAGAATTGGCCTATACCCTTAAGCCTCAAAGGGGTCCAGAGGTTCTTAGGGTTCGCCAATTATTATAGAAAATTTATACGAGACTTTTCCACCATCGTGGCGCCTATCACTGCATTAACCAAGAAAGGTGCTAATCCGTCCAAGTGGTCCGAGGAAGCTACACAGGCCTTTCACCTTCTGAAGCAACGGTTCATCTCTGCACCAGTTCTGAAACAGCCCGACACCGACTCTCCTTTTATCTTAGAGGTAGATGCCTCCTCCGTTGGAGTAGGAGCAGTGTTATCCCAGAGGGCCAAAGATGGACATCTACATCCTTGCAGTTTCTTCTCCCGGAAGTTCTCCCCAGCTGAGCGCAACTATGCCATTGGCGATCAGGAGTTGCTAGCCATCAAGCTCGCTCTGGAGGAGTGGAGATACCTGTTGGAGGGAGCTTCCCACTCAATCACCATACTTACCGACCACAAAAATCTTTTATATCTCAAAGGCGCACAATGTCTGAATCCTCGTCAGGCCAGATGGGCACTTTTCTTCTCTAGGTTTGACTTTAAACTCCAGTTCTGTCCGGGTTCTCAGAATCGTAAGGCCGATGCCCTTTCCCGCTCATGGGAGCAAGAAAATGAGTCCGAGTCTGCAGACAAGCATCCTATTATTAATCCGTTGGCATTCTCCACGGTAGGGATGGACTCTACGCCTCCACCAGGGAAAAGTTTTGTTAAGCCAGTTCTAAGGAAGAAGCTCATGCATTGGGCCCATGCTTCCCGTTTTGCTGGACATACAGGCATTCAGAAAACCCTTGAATTTATTTCTAGGTCCTACTGGTGGCCAACTCTGAAGAAGGACGTTATGGAATTTATTGCCTCCTGCCCAAAGTGTGCCCAACACAAAGTCTCCCGCCAGTCGCCTGCGGGGCAACTGGTTCCATTATCTGTTCCCCGTCGACCTTGGACCCATTTGTCGATGGACTTTGTTCCCGATCTACCTATCTGCAACAAGTTTAATACCATCTGGGTGGTAGTTGACCGGTTCACCAAGATGGCACATTTCATCCCTCTCACCGGTCTTCCGTCAGCTTCCAAGTTGGCTCAAGTGTTTATACAAGAGATCTTCCGACTTCACGGTCTTCCTGAAGAGATCATCTCGGATCGTGGAGTACAATTTGTAGCCAAATTTTGGCGAAGTTTGTGTCAAGCCCTCCAAGTCAAGTTAAAGTTTTCCACGGCTTACCATCCTCAGACCAATGGTCAAACCGAGAGGGTGAATCAGGACTTGGAGGCCTTCCTCCGTATATATGTGTCTTCCTCTCAAGATGACTGGGTTCAACTCCTTCCTTGGGCCGAGTTCAGCCACAACAATCAATACCATTCCTCATCTTCTTCTACACCATTCTTCATTAATTATGGATTCCACCCTAAAGTCCCAGAATTCCAACCGCTTCCCGCAACTTCTGTTCCAGCAGTGGATGTCACCTTGCGTCAGTTTTCAAATAACTGGAGGAACGTCCGCGCAGCCCTGCTTAAAGCCTCATTCAGGTATAAGAAGTTTGCCGATAGGAAGCGTAGAGCGGTTCCTGCTCTCAAGGTGGGTGATCGTGTGTGGCTGTCCACGAAGAATTTGAGGTTGAGAGTTCCCAGCATGAAATTTGCACCTCGCTACATCGGACCCTTCAAGATTGAACAAGTCATCAATCCTGTTGCCTACAGGTTACAGTTACCATCCTTCTTGAAAATACCCAGGACATTTCATGTTTCTTTGTTGAAACCGCTGATCCTGAATCGGTTTCATTCCGCACTTCCTCCAGCTCCCAAAGTTCAGACTCAACGGGGAGTCGAGTACGAGGTGGCCAAGATTTTGGACTCACGTTTCCGTTACGGTCAGTTACAATACCTCATTGACTGGAAGGGCTATGGTCCTGAAGAACGCTCTTGGACCAATGCCTCAGACGTCCATGCTCCTGCCTTGGTCCGAAATTTCCACGCAAAGTTTCCTTTAAAGCCTAAGAAGTGTCCTGGGGCCACTCCTAAAGGGGGGGGTGCTGTCACGATCCGGGTATCTGGACGCCATTACTTACCCTTCAGATGCCTCCTAAGGCTGGCTCAGCGTTCCAGGACCGGATCCCGCTGTTCCTGAGTTTCCACATGCAGAATGTCAGAGCGGTGATTTCATCAGCCGCGGCCTCCGCTGTGCCCGCGTGGTTAAATGTGCGCTTGTCAGTCTGGCGTCTCCTGTCTCCTGTGGCCGGCGTCGCCATTACTGTTTCAATTCTCACATGGATTACAAACCAAACTTCCCTCCAAGTGTCTGCATGGGCGCAGCCATCTTGGATTTTGTCATCTGATTATTTCCACCAATCTGCTGTCTGTATTGTTGATTTGCATAATTGCCTAGCCAACCCCTTCCTTGCTGCAGGTATAAGTATGCTGTGCCTGAGCAAGGAAGGCGTCAGTGCTTTGGTTGTCTAACCTAGTTCCAGTTTGTCTCTCTCCTGTGGTTGTCTTCCAGGTTCCAGCTCCTGTCTCCAGACTTCTGCTATAGAGACCCGCACCAGCATTCCATCTGCGGTGTAGCCTGACTCTCCGATCCATTCTGGACTCACCTGTTTCCAGCTACAACAATCACCTGCTTCCAGCCCAGCTTCCAGCAGTGTACAGCTTCTCTTAAAGGGCCGGTGTCCTTTCTGCAGTTTACCACTCTCCACCGGTATTATTATTTCACCGCTCTCAAACAATCACCTGCTTCCAGCCCAGCTTCCAGCAGTGTATAGCTTCTCTTAAAGGGCCGGTGTCCTTTTCTGCAGTTTACCCCTCTCCACCGGTATTATTATTTCACCGCTCTCAAACTCCAAACTTCATTATTATTTCATCGCTCTCAAGTTCGTTAATTATTTAACTGGTTCCAGCCAGTATCCACTCCGTACCAACAACAGTCTGGTTCCAGCCAGTATCCACAGCAGCCGTTTTACCTTCAGCAGCCCAGCCTTTCCTGGATTATCAGCTGGTACGATCCTGGGTTCTCTCCATTGCTACAGTCAGGCCTGGTAAGGACTTTCCAACTAGAAGATTATAAGAACTGTCTCACACTACCAGTGCCTGTGGCCCTTGCCACCCTGTAGTACCCAGGAATTGTATTTATCCTCTGTTGACTTTTATGTTTCCTTTTACTGCTGCTGTGTTACGGAGTTTGTCATAATAAACATCATTGACTTTTATCCTGGTTGTAGTGGTCACGCCTTCGGGCAGTTATTCTACATGTTACTTACATGTCTAGGGGTCTGATACAACCTCCCAGGTTCCGTTACATCTCAGCCCCTACAACTGAGGCTGCCTCCCGTCAGCTCAGGCCCTCAGTTGTGACAGGTAAATTAGAACCCAATTGAGCTCCCTTATAGACATTTCTGATGAAGCCTGGTACAGGTGAAACACATTGAGTACTATTTGCTACACCTCTTCCTTAATTGGGCACAGCTGTGGACTTGCCTATGACATTTTGCCTCTGATACTACCATCTCTATGCCTTTGGGATGACAAAATAGGATTTTAATTACCTACTGGTAAATCCTTTTCTCGTAGTCCGTAGAGGATGCTGGGGTCCAAATTAGTACCATGGGGTATATACGGGTCCACTAGGAGCCTTTGGCACTTTAAGAGTTTGAGAGTGTGGGCTGGCTCCTCCCTCTATGCCCCTCCTACCAGACTCAGTCTAGAAACTGTGCCCGAGGAGACGGACATATTCGAGAGAAGGATTTTACACAGATAGTGGCGAGATTCACACCAGCTCACACACAAGGCAAACCAAGCTAACTAGCTTGAAACATCAGCAACGGCTGAACAATATTATTTACCAAGTAACAAAACAGTACTAAGCAGTACTGAACTAAGTAACCACTGCAGGATCATGAAGTGCTGGGCGGGCGCCCAGCATCCTCTACGGACTACGAGAAAAGGATTTACCGGTAGGTAATTAAAATCCTATTTTCTTTTACGTTCTAGAGGACGCTGGGGTCCACATTAGTACCATGGGGATGTACCAAAGCTCCCAGAACAGGAGGGAGAGCGCTGATGCTCCTGCAGAACTGATCGACCAAACATCAGGTCCTCAGAGTCCAAAGTATCAAACTTGTAGAACTTTGCAAACGTGTTCGACCCCGACCAAGTAGTGAACCTGATCCAGAGAGAGATTGTCTGCTTAGAAACAGGACACCCAAGTTTCTTGGGATCATACAGGACAAACAGAGAGTCCGATTTTCTGTGACGAGCAGTCCTCTTCACATATATTTTCAGAGTTCTTACAACATCCAAGGACTTTGATGAAACTCAGGAGTCAGTAGTGTCACACGCCATAGGCGGCGTTCACCGCGCTTACCACTGCGTGCCTGCTGGCCTGTGTTGCGGCCTTCGATGGTCCACGGGCTCCGGCGTCTGGCTGGCGCGGCTCCCGGCGGTTCCCCGGGGCAGGGGAGCCACCATTACACCCGGCATCATGTGGGCGGGGAGCAGGTGACGTCATCAGACTGTTCCGCCAATCCAGCGGAGGCGGGAGATTCAAAGGCAGACGCCGGGCAGAGCCTCGGCGCCTGAGTATCCTCTTTTCCCCTGAAGTGGATGCCAGTGCTCTTGTTCCCGGCGAGTCTCTCTGCAGTCGTACCCCAGTGTCTCCGGCACTTCCAGGTGCCAGTTGCTGCACAGTTCCAGCGTATACAGCGGCTGGTGTGTTCCTCTGCAATCCAGTCACCAATGCTTCTTGGAGTCAGCGTGGGCTGCGGGCTAAACGCAGCTCTCAAGTTCTACAAGTCATCAGTGTCTTTAAACACCGCTCTCAAGTTCTACAAGTCATCAGTGTCTTTAACCACCGCTCCCAAGTTTTGCAAGTTACCAGTGTCTTTAACCACCGCTCCCAAGATCTACAGTGTCTTTAATCATTGCTCTCAAGTCATACAAATCATCAGTGTCTTTAACCACCGTTCCCAAGTTCTACAGTGTCTTTAATCACCGCTCTCAAGTCATACAAATCATCAGTGTCTTTAACCACCGCTCTCAAGTTCTATAAATCATCAGCATCTTTAGTCACCGCTCTCAAGTCATACAAATCATCAGTGTCTTTAACCACCGCTCACAAGTGTTGAAAATCATCAGTCTTTAAAAACATCACTCACAAGTTCTTCAGTCACTGTTATCTTGTACCAACACTCACAAGTACTTCTTTCCCTGGAATCTTTAACATTGCTTACAAGTTCTCCTATAGGCCTGGACATTCCCCCCATACGTTTCTTCTCTGCTATGTGACATTGTGTTGCTCCCTTTCTGCAATAAAGTTCTTTAATAATTTCACCAAGCTTTACTGTCAGAGTCCTGTATGAGGAAGACCTATATCAAGCCATCCCTGTTCCGACCCAACTGTGGTTCCTCTCCCCTACCATCGGGAGAACCCCCGAGTTCACAACACCCCCAACCTAGGTCAGTGACAGTATACTCAGGCCTCATGGACCCGGGGGATCGGAGCCCAGAGGCAAGTGCCATCCAGGACTTGATTTCTCGAGTACAAAGTCAGGAAGCAGCACAGGGCCAGGTGATGCATTATCTCCAGGAATAATCTGGTCGGCTGGATCAAATTCAGACTTCTCTGGCTTCAGTAGTACCAGCCCCAGCTCCAGTACCCGCTCCAGTGGTTGTCTCTAGTAATGTTCCATCCTCCTCTGGAACCAGGTCACGCCTTCAGCTCCCTACTCCTTCTCGCTATAATGGGAATCCAAAGAATTGCCGTGGTTTTCTCAATCAGTGCGAGGTACATTTTGAACTTCTTTCACATAACTTCCCTACTGATCGGTCCAAGGTGGCATACATTATTTCTTTGCTCGAGGGTTCAGCGTTGGCTTGGGTGTCTCCGTTATGGGAGCGATCTGATCCATTGGTTTCTAGTTACACCAATTTCATTACGTCATTCCGGAGGATCTTTGATGAGCCCGGCAGGACGACCGCTGCCTCTGCAGACTTGCTTCGTGTCCGACAAGGCTCTCATTCAGTGGGACAGTATGTGATTAATTTTCAGACCATAGCCTCAGAACTGCGCTGGAATAATGATGCCTTTCGGGCTGCCTTTTGGAACGGACTCTCCGATCGTCTAAAGGACGAGTTGGTCACTAGAGATTTGCCGGATTCTTTAAAACAGTTGATCTCGCTCTGTGTAAAGGTGGATCTTCGCATGCAGGAATGAGGTGGCGAACGTAGTCGGTCAGATCGATCAAGGGTCCGATTTCTTCCGTCTAAGCAAACGGTTATTCCAAGTCCTGATGAACCCATGCAGATTAATCGATCTCGGCTGTCCCCAGAAGAACATCAGCGTCGTCGTGAAGGTAGATTCTGCCTCTAATGTGGAGCCGCGGATCACTTTCTCAAGTTTTGCAAGTCTCGCCCGGGAAACGGGCAGTCCTAGCTTGTTCCGGAGGAGTCGAGCTAGGGGTTTCTTCTAAACCTTCTCCGCCAGTGGACTGTTTACTCTACATGTCTCTGTTCTCCGAGTCAATAGCCAAACCCGTTAAGGCTCTGCTGGACACAGGGGCTGCAGGGAATTTTATTTCCCTTTCCTGTGCCCAGGATCTGGGTTTTCAGCTACGGTCGGTCGAACGACCTATTACGTTGTCTGCTATCAATGGTACCCAAATTTCTAACGGTCTGATTTCAAGTTGTACAGTACCAATCAAACTGCAAGTGGGAGCTCTGCATCAAGAACACCTGGAGTTCCTAGTGATTCGGGAGATGCCCCACGATCTGGTTCTTGGCCTTCCTTGGCTTAAACTTCACAACCCTCACGTCGACTGGAGTTCGACACAAATAACATCTTGGAGTTCTTTTTGTCATTCAAATTGTCTCACCCCTGTCTATCCGCTCCGTGTATCTTCCAAGTCAGATGAAGGACTCATTCCGGAGGCCTATCGGGAGTTTTCTGACGTGTTCTCGGAGCAAGCGGCCGATCAGCTACCACCGCATAGACCCTGGGACTGCCCCATAGAGCTCATTCCAGGGAAAATGCCCCCTCGGGGTTGCACTTATCCCTTATCATTGCCCGAGACCCAAGCTATGTCGGACTATATCAAGTCTAATCTGCAGAAAGGATTCATCCGCCCCTCTACCTCCCCGGCGGGGGCGGGTTTCTTTTTTGTGAAGAAGAAGGACGGAGGCCTGAGACCATGTATTGACTATCGTGGTCTAAATGATGTCACCATTAAGAATAAGTATCCTTTGCCGCTCATTACGGAGCTTTTTGATAGAGTTCGCGGAGCCCGAGTTTTCACCAAGCTTGATTTAAGGGGAGCTTATAATTTGATACGTATCCGACAGGGGGACGAATGGAAGACGGCCTTCAATACCAGGGACGGGCATCACGAGTATCTGGTAATGCCGTTTGGCCTCAGCAACGCCCCTGCCGTCTTCCAGGGATTCATTAACTAAGTCTTTTCGGGATATGCTATACCTAAGTGTAGTGGTATATTTGGATGACATTATGATATTCTCTAAAAATCTCACAGAGCACAGAATACAGGTCAAAGAGGTTCTTCTTCGATTGCGAGAGAATCATCTTTATGGCAAGATTTCCAAATGTACTTTTGAGGTTCCTTCTATTCCATTTCTTGGTTACATCATTTCGGGCACGGAGCTTTGTATGGATCCAGAGAAACTCACTGCCATCCGGGACTGGACTCCGCCTCTTTCCTTGAAAGCGGTACAACGATTTCTGGGTTTTGCAAATTACTACCGGAAGTTCATAAAGGGATTCTCTACCATCGTGGCCCCTATTACTGCCCTAACCAAGAAGGGTTCTGACCCAAGTCATTAGTCCTCCGAAGCTGTAGCAGCGTTCGGTCAGTTAAAGGCAGCCTTTATGTCCGCTCCAGTACTTCAACAACCAAATTTTTCAAAACCATTCTTTTTGGAGGTTGATGCTTCCACGGTAGGCATAGGTGTCGTGCTTTCGCAGTACGCTCCAGATGGGAAGTTGCATCCATGTGGTTTCCATTCTCGCAAATTCTCTCCTGCGGAACAGAATTACACCATTGGAGACAAAGAGCTTTTGGCAATAAAATCTGCCTTGGAGGAATGGAGATATCTTTTGGAAGGTGCTAAACACCTAATTACAATTTTCACTGATCATAAGAATTTGCTGTACCTCAAGATGGCCCAGTGCTTGAATCCCCGTCAAGCTAGATGGGCGCTCTTCTTTACTCGGTTTTCATTTGTTATTAAGTACCGGGCTGGGACTTTTAACACCAAGGCTGATGCTTTATCCCGTTTCTTAACAGCTTCGGATGAGGAGAATTCCGTTGAGAAGGCTTTGATTCTCAGTCCAGTTTCTATGTCAGCGGCTCCCACCGCTCTGGGTCCTCCTCCTGGGAGAATGTCTGTGCCAGCTAAATTTCGGCCAAGGTTGTTGCAGTGGGCTCATATTTCCAAGTTTTCCGGTCATCCTGGAGTTCAAAAGATGTGGGAGTTTCTACGAAGGTCTTACTGGTGGGACACTATGAAGAAGGATATTCAAGATTATGTCAACTCATGTCCTCAGTGTGCTCAGCACAAAATTCTTCGTTTGCCTCCTGCGGGGTTGTTGCATCCACTGTCAATTCCTCAGAGGCCTTGGACCCATATCTCTATGGACTGTGTCACCAAATTGCCCCTCTCCAAGGGTCACAATACTGTCTGGGTAATTATCGACCGTTTCTCTAAGATGGCACATTTTGTACCTTTGACCGGGTTACCATCAGCTCCCAAGTTGGCTTTGTTATTTATCCGAGAACATTTCCGCCTGCACGGCTTACCTCAGGAAATCGTCTCTGACCGGGGGGTACAATTCACTGCAAGATTCTGGAGAGCTCTCTGTATGGCCTTACAAATAAAACTCAAGTTTTCATCCGCTTACCATCCACAAACCAATGGGCAAACTGAACGCGTCAATCAAGATTTAGAGACTTTTCTCCGTGTTTATCTTTCTCCCTCGCAAGATGATTGGGTGGAACTGTTGCCATGGGCCGAGTTTGCCCATAATCATCTGTACCACTCTTCGACTGGTGAGTCCCCATTTTTCATTAATTATGGGTTCCATCCTCAAGTTCCTGAATTACCCATTTGTCTTCGGCACTTCAGCCAAATTTGGAGTCGAGTTCATGCTAATCTCAAGAGAGTCTCCGGCCGCTATAAGTTCTTTGCGGATAGGAAGCGACGAGCAGCTCCCCGATACAAGGTTGGTGACAGGGTATGGCTTTCCACCCGCAACCTCTGGTTAAGGGTGCCCACTATGAAGTTCGCCCCAAAGTTTATTGGTCCTTACCCCGTGTTACAAGTCCTGAACCCGGTTGTCTGCAAATTGGGATTGCCTTCCCACCTCCGGATACCAAACTCTTTTTATGTCTCTCTCCTTCGCCCCCTTATTTTAAACCGGTTCCATTTAAAGTCCCCGAGGCCAACATCTGCAGAGTCTGAAGCTGGAACGGACTTTGAAATCAAAGCTATTCTTGACTCTCGTTATCTTCACAAGAATCTACAGTATTTGGTGGCGTGGAAAGGTTTTGGCCCCGAGGAGAGGAGCTGGGTCAAGGCTACTGAAGTTATGGCTCCACGACTGGTGCAGATTTTCCATTCCAGACATCCAACAAAACCTGGAAAGTGTCCGGGGGCCACTCCTGGAGGAGGGGGTACTGTCACACGCCATAGGCGGCGTTCACCGCGCTTACCCCTGCGTGCCTGCTGGTCTGTGTTGCGGCCTCTGCCTTCGGTGGTCCACGGGCTCCAGCGACTGGCTGGCGCGGCTCCCAGCGGTTCCACAGGGCAGGGGCTCCGCCATGACACCCGGCATCACGTGGGCGGGGAGCAGGTGACGTCATCAGACTGTTCCGCCAATCCAGTGGAGGCGGGAGATTCAAAGGCAGACGCCGGGCAGAGTCTCGGCGCCTGAGTATCGTCTTTTCCCCTGAAGTGGATGCCAGTGCTCTTGTTCCCGGCGAGTCTCTCTGTAGTCGTGCCCCAGTGTCTCCGGCACTTCCAGGTGCCAGTTGCTGCACAGTTCCAGCGTATACAGCGGCTGGTGTGTTCCTCTGCAATCCAGTCACTAGTGCTTCTTGGAGTCAGCGTGGGCTGCGGGCTAAACGCCGCTCTCAAGTTCTACAAGTTATCAGTGTCTTTAAACACCGCTCTCAAGTTCTACAAGTCATCAGTGTCTTTAACCACCGCTTCCAAGTTTTGCAAGTTACCAGTGTCTTTAACCACCGCTCCCAAGTTCTACAGTGTCTTTAATCATTGCTCTCAAGTCATACAAATCATCAGTGTCTTTAACCACCGCTCTCAAGTTCTATAAATCATCAGTATCTTTAGTCACCGCTCTCAAGTCATACAAATCATCAGTGTCTTTAACCACCGCTCACAAGTGTTTTAAATCATCAGAGTCTTTAACCACCGTTCACCAGTTCTTCAAATCATCCGTCTTTAAAAACATCACTCACAAGTTCTTCAGTCACTATTATCTTGTACCAACACTCACAAGTACTTCTTTTCCTGGAATCTTTAACATTGCTTACAAGTTCTCCTATAGGCCTGGACATTCCCCCCATACGTTTCTTCTCTGCTATGTGACATTGTGTTGCTCCCTTCCTGCAATAAAGTTCTTTAATAATTTCACCAAGCTTTACTGTCAGAGTCCTGTATGAGGAAGACCTATATCAAGCCATCCCTGTTCCGACCCAACTGTGGTTCCTCTCCCCTACCATCGGAAGAACCCCCGAGTTCACAACACCCCCAACCTAGGTCAGTGACAAGTAGCAACTTGCACCACAATAGGTTGGTTGATATGAAATGCCGACATAACCTTCGGAAGGAACTGCGGACGGGTCCAAAGCTCAGCTCTGTCTTCATGGAAGATCAAGTATGGGCTTTTACATGACAAAGCGCCCAACTCCGACACACGTCTAGCAGAAGCTAAGGCCAACAAAGTTACAGTCTTCCACGTGAGAAACTTGACATCAACCTCCTGTAGAGGCTCAAACCAGTCCGACTGGAGGAACTGCAACACCACATTAAGATCCCAGGGCGACATATGCAGCACAAAGGGAGGTTGGATGTGCAGAACTCCGTTCAAAAAGGTCTGAAACTCAGGGAGGGCAGCCAACTGTTTCTGGAAGAAAATGGATAGGGCCAAAATCTGGACCTTTATGGATCCTAATCTCAAGCCCATATCCACACCTGCTTGGAAAATGGAGGAGATCTCGTCCAAGTTTAAACTCCACCGTAGGAAACTTCTTGGATTCACACCAAGACACATATTTTTTCCAAATGCAATGGTAACGTTACTCCTTTCCTAGCCTGTATCAGGGTAGGAATAACCTTGTTCGGAATGCCCTTCCGCGCTAATATCTGGCGTTCAACCTCCATGCCGTCAAACGTAGCCACGGTAAGTCTTGATAAGCGAACGGCCCCTGCTGTAGCAGGTCCTCCCGAAGATGAAGAGGCTCTTCTAGCAGTAGATCCAGTAGATCCGCGTACAAAGCCCTTCTTGGCCAGTCCGGAGCAATGAGGATTGCCTGAACTCTTGTTCTCCTTATGAGTTTTAGAACCCTTGGAATGAGTGGAAGTGGAGGAAACATGTACACTGACTGGAACACCCACGGAGTCACTAGGGCATCCACCCCCAAGGCTTGCGGGTCCCTCGACCTGGAACAATACCGCCGAAGCATCTGTTCATCATGTCTATTTGAGGTACACCCCAAAGATTTGTCACCTCCGTGAACACCTCTGGATGGAGGCCCCACTCCCCTGGATGGGGATCGTGTCTGCTGAGGAAGTCCGCTTCCCAGTTGTCTACTCCCGGAATGAAGATTGCCGACAGCACCACCGCGTGTTTTTCCGCCCAGAGGATGATTCTTTTACCTCTGACAATGCAGCTCTGCACTTTGTTCCGCCCTGTCGGTTTATGTAAGCCACTGTCGTTACATTGTCCAACTGCACTTGAATGGCCTGATTTCTCAGAAGATGGGCTGATTGGAGAAGACCGTTGTAAACGGCTCTTAATTTCAGAATGTTTATCGGCAGGCCGGCTTCCAGATTTGACCACCTTCCTTGGAAGGTTTCCCCTTGAGTGACTGCTCCCCAGCCCCGGAGACTTGCATCCGTGGTTAGAAGGATCCAGTCCTGAATCCCGATTCCGCGGCCCTCCAGAAGGTGAGGTAATTGCAGCCACCAGAGGAGTGAGATCCTGGCCCTTGGCAACAGACATATTCTCTGGTGCATGTGTAGATGAGATCCTGACCATTTGTCCATGAGATCCAGTTGGAAAGACCGAGCATGAAACCTACCATACTGCAGAGCCTTGTAAGAGGCCACCATCTTCCCCAGAAGGCGAATGCACTGATGAACTGACACCCGGGCTGGCTACAGGACATCCCACACCGTTGTTTGTATCACCAATGCTTTTTCCTCTGGAACAAACACCCTCTGCACTTCCGTGTCAAAGATCATTCACAGAAATTACAACTTCCTGGTAGGTTCCAAATGTGATTTTGGGATATTCAGGATCCAACCATGTTTCCTGAGAAGCTGGGTCGTGAGAGCTATTGACTGTAACAGCTTCTCCTTGGACGGCTTGATCAGCAGATCGTCCAGATATGGAATTATGTTCACCCCTGTCTGTGAAGGAGAACCATCATTTCCGCCATCACCTTGGTGAAAACCCTTGGTGCTGTGGAGAGGCCGAATGGCAGGGCCTGGAATTAAAAATGACAGTCCAACAGTGCGAATCAGAGATAAGCTTGATGAGGCGGCCAAATCAGAATGTGGAGGTACGCATCCTTGATATCCAGGGATAGCAGGAATTCCCCCTCCTCCAGACCTGATATCACCGACCTTAGAGACTCCAGTAGAGAAAGACCACCTTTCTGTCAAACTGACAGTTGCCCCACCCCTTTCTCCAGTGGCACGCCCCCTTTAATATTAAATGATAGTGTTTGATATCACTTTTATATAAAATTTAATATAAAATTTATAGAGTTCGATATTAAACTGTATTAAAAGATAATGGCTTTGAAAAGAGTGTCACGTAACACCAGTCGCAGAATGTCACGCAACGCAGCGCGTCAAATCAAGCGGATGAAAGATGCATATTACACAGTGTTAAAACCAGGTAGTTTTAGCGGCATTGATAAATATTATGGGTCGGTTAAAAATAAATGTAAAAGATCCGACGTAAGAAAGTGGTTACAAGAACAAGACGCATACACGTTGCACAAACCGGCAAGAAAAAACTATAAAAGGAACATGATTTGTGTATCGGGTGTAAATCAACAGTGGCAATGCGATTTGGTTTTGCTGATAGATCTGTCAAAATACAACGATGGTATTAAATACATATTAACAGTCATCGATATATTCAGTAAGAGGGCCTGGACTGAAAGTCTGACCGCTAAGAACGCAGCAACAGTCGCTAATGCTTTTGAAAAAATATTCCAGCGGGGTGCAGTGCCGATGAAGCTACAAACCGATAACGGTAAAGAGTTTCTAAACAGAAAACTAAAAAAGGTGTTAGAAAAATACGTTATAAATCATTTCACCACCAATAACGATGTGAAAGCGGCTGTTATAGAGCGCTTCAATAGGACTTTAAAAACACAAATGTGGCGCTATTTCACGGCAAAGAATACCTACAGATATATAGACGTTTTACAAGACTTTATACGCAGCTATAATGACACATACCATAGAACGATTAAGTGCGCTCCAAACGATGTGAATGACTCTAATGCATTGAGTGTCTTCAAAACGACCTACGGTGATTACTTTAGAAGTAAGAAAGCCCCCGTTGGTTTAGGAATCGGTGACCACGTCCGTATTTCTAAATATAAGGACATATTTCAGAAAGGCTACGAACAGAGTTTTTCTGAGGAGATATTTGTTATACATAGTATGAAAACTAATGGGCTTAAGCCGCTTTATAAGTTGACAGATCTGTACGGTGAAGTTATAACCGGTAGTTTTTACCCCGAAGAGCTTCAAAGCATACCAAAAAACTATAACAGGGTTTACAAAGTGGAAAAGATTTTAAAAAATAAGACGGTCAGAGGCCGAAAATACGCGTTAGTCAAGTAGCGCGGCTACCCCGCAAAATTTAACAGTTGCGTCGCGGCATCGGTGATAAAAGACATATAAAGCTCATCACTATCTAAACAAGACGAGCAATGGATGACAAGTCGTTCTACATAACCTTACCCAGCAACGCCTCGGCGGTTACTTTCCCGCAAAATAAGATTTCTAACTATACGACAAAATTGGCTAAACCAATAGACTTAAATGGCGAATGGGAAGTAGCACTTACTGAGATACAATATCCGCACACGTGGAATACATTGGATTTACAAGATTGTAGACTGCAATTATCATGGGATGGAACGGCGGATCAGCCGGTGGCGAGAGTCGCGAGTTTGTGCATTAAACCGGGTTTTTATGAAACAATCGAAGCGTTACTGAACGTAATCAACGCTGAAATTGTACAACTGAAACTGGATGTTGGATTAAAACTAACGTACGATCCATTTGCACGCGTTGTAACATGCGACAGTAAGCTGTTGTATCAAATCCACGCCGGTTCTAAGCTGACATGGATACTGGGTTTACAACCTAAAACTAAGATTTCTAAACCATGCGCCGACATCAAAGGCGGCTAATATACGATGTACGTGTACACAGACATTATCGAACACCAACGGGTCGGGGATAGTTATGTACCACTACTTCGCACTGTTGAAATGAAGGGTTGTAACAATGAGGTGGTCACAATACGATATGAGAAGCCCGATTATGTACCATTGTGCAAAACACATTTTGACACGATAGCCATAGAGATAAAGAACGACCAGAACGAGAACATGGCATTTAAATTTGGGAAAGCGATCGTGAAGTTACACTTCAGACGCCGCAAAACTGAATTTTATTAACTAAGCAGAATGGTCGCTGTTAAGAATTATGGCGATCCGGGTCTCTACGCGCAATATTATAAACCTCAAGCCGGTAATGGATTACCAGGTTTTCACGGCAGCGCGTACATGTACGGCTGCGGTTTAGGCGGTATTTTTCGAAGTCTTTTAAGAAAAGCTGTTCCTCTTTTCCGGAGAGGTTTAGAGTTAGCTAAACCGCATATGAAGACCGCGGCACGTAATATAGCGAAAGATGTTATCGGGCAAGCCACAACGGCCGTGGTGAATAAGATACACGAGGTGAACCAAGCAAAGCAAGACGGTTCAGGACTAATATATACAAGAAAAGGCGTGTCTAAAAGAAAACGGAAGCGTATGATAGCGCTTCCGCCTTGGGACATACCCTTTTTAAATAAAAAACAGAGACGACGCAACTCAAAGAAGAAGAGAAAGCCGAAGCGCTCCGTTGGTGATATTTTTTAAACATGTCTTTCATACACCACGAGTCCGTTGAATGTGCAAAAACAGAGCTGGATCTTTTTGACGTGCCCCCGACACAAACTAGCATAGAGAAAAGTCTATACGTCGAAGTTCAACCTTTAGCGGCGTTATCCGACACAGCGCCGCTTGAATTTTATATAGCAGCCAGCGGTGAACACTACTACGATCTGAACAACACGCTGTTGTACGTGACGTGCAAGATCGTACGAACCGATAACACACCGATACCGCAAGGTACGCAGGTCGCACTTATTAATTACCCAATAGCGACTTTATTCAACCAAGTGGATATAACTTTGGGCGACAGGCTCATATCACAATCCAACAATCTTTACGCATACCGCGCGTACACTGAGACTATATTGAATTACAGCTCGGATGCATTGTCAACAAAACACACAACAGGATTATTTTACAAAGATTCGGCTGGTGAATTTAACAACACGGCGCTGGTCGGTCCAAATACGGGGTTCAAAAAACGAGCAGGAGCAACAGAGCAGAGTCGCACTGTTGAATTGCTAGGACCGCTTCACTGCGACCTTTTCCATCAACATAAACTAATTTTAAACGCCGTTGATCTGAAGATTAAACTAACCAGAAACAAAGACGCATTCTGCTTAATGTCGTCTAAAGCGGATGCCTTTAAAATACAGATCACAGCGGCATCCCTGTTCGTGAAAAGAGTTCAGGTCTCACCAGCCATGCGGATTGGGCACGCGCAGGCCCTGTTAAACGGTAACGCGAAATACGCGATTGACCGTGTTGGGATGAAAATCTACAGCGTACCAACAGGCAGTAGAGTATTTAATCTAGAAAATCTATTTTTAGGTCAAGTGCCGAAAACAGTTATAGCCTGTTTTGTGGATAACGAATCATTTTCAGGAATCCATAACCGGAATCCCCTTTGCTTTGAACATAAAAATGTAAGTTTTGCGTCCCTTTATCTGGATGGAACACCGCACCCCGCCAAACCATTTCAACCCGACTTTGAATGCGGTAATGCTGTAAGAGAGTATATGTCTCTCATACAGATCACAAATAAGCAGAAATCTGACAATGGTATACTGATTGACCGCGAAGAGTACCTCAGAGGCTACACGCTATTTGCTTTTGACCTTTCACCAGAACAGAAGTGTGAAGAACACCTTTCCCTGATAAGAACAGGCAATCTACGTGCCGAATTCCGCTTTGCAGAAGCGTTGGACTGGATAGTCAATGTGATAATATACGCTCTATTTGATAACATCATCGAGATTAATCAAAGGCGCGATGTGCTGTACAATTATCTATAAATGAAATAAACTAACACTACGCTGCTGAAAAAATGAACACATTACAGATAAACTGTATTCTGTATGCTGTGCAAAGCACACGGCATATTTTTAAAGGAACGTATCCGTGCGATATGTTACCGGTCAGTAAACTGGCGCAATACCCCTGCGCGTTTGTAATCAATACGCATAGCAGTGGGCAGCCTGGTGAGCACTGGTTGGCCGCTTATTTTAACGAACAGCGTGAATGTTACTTTTTTGATTCTTACGATTTAGCCCCTGACAGCCCCCTATTCCCAAAAGCTAGAATACATTTTTTAAACTTGAATTCAAAAAGTGTTTATCACCAAAATAAGCAGTTGCAAAATTTTAACAGCACAGTTTGCAGTCAATATTGCGTATACTTTATATTTTACATGTGTAAAAAATACAAATATGTGGATGTACTGGCCCGTTTTAGTGATGACACAAAACGTAATGATTGTTTTGTTTCAAATTTTGTAAGACGGCTCCCAAGAAGCCATTGTCTGAGTCATTATGCAGATAGATATATACAGAATTGTGTAACTTGTAACCAACGTTGTGTGTGAAGCGTTTTATGTACAACGCGGCATAACTATGGCACGTTGTACATAAAATGTTTCACACACGTTGTGTGTGAAGCGTGTTACGTACAACGCTGTATTGTTTGTGTAACTTGTAATCAACATTCTGTTTGATGCGTTTTATGTACAACGTATCATATCTATGATGTTTTTCTAATAAACAACGTTGTTAATTAAACTTTATATCGCGTGCTTGAAATTTCTTCCGTTTACAGCAATAGAAACAAAGAACAAAACGTTGTTTTATAAATCATAAGCATATTTTATTGATATATATATATATATATATATATATAACACGGTAAAGACACATTTAAAACATTACATAAAATATTATTGACATAAGTTAAACATTGTGGCACAAAATGCCAACACAAAATACAGTGTATAAAAATATTATAAATTAGTTATATGTTATAGTTTCAGTCACTGTGAATCCTGAAATAGATTTACGGATCTTTTCCTAGGCAGTAAGTAACCGTGCGGCGTTGTTAACCCTGGGGGACTTAAAACATTTATTCGACCTTTGTTAAGGGTTTGTAGCGACATGGGCGATGTCACAGCGCCATCAGAGTCCTCCTGCTTCTCAGCTTTTAAGCGTTCTAAGCACATTCTATTTGCAGCATTGGCTATGACGGTTGAGGGAATATTTAATTCAGACATAGCCCGCATAAATTCAGGCCAGCCGTTCGGTATATTACGGCTCGACACACCGTGGCTTTGCGTGGTGCTTCTTATTAAATCTAACATGTTGGAACCTGGCACAGCGAAGCCTTTGTACAGAAACTCCCCTTTACTGTTCCAGTCTGTGATGTGTTTAGTGCCTGTCATTTTACTCAATAGTATTTCACAGTTTTTTTATACCGGGCATTAACACCGCTCAAAAGCTCATGATAAACAGCATCGGGCGCAACAGGTTGTGTCGTGTTATTTGATTCATCAACAGATTTTGCAACGGGGGATAAAAGAGCTAAAGTTGACATTTCACTATCAGCCTGTTTACTCAACACCAGATATCTCTGCAACAACGTTGTATATCGCTTTGCTTTTTCATATTCTGATAAATCATTATTCTGTAGTATTTTCACGATCTCTACATCTAGACCGTGCGTTGCTGTTTTACGTATGTCGTCGCTGTTCGGTTTGTTATGTAAACGTTCTATCTGATTCTGAGGCACCAGATACATTTTCTCAGCGTACTCCATCAGCGATTAGACAATAGTCCTGTAATTAGCGGTATAGCAAAACCAAGCAGCGAACCGATAAAACCACCCGACTGTTTAACCAACCTCTTCTTTTTTACAATGGCACATTTCTTATTACAAAGTGATTTTATAAGCTCTCGCTTCTTTTTAAGGTAGTTCAACTGTCGTTGAGACAGCGGTATTTTACCTTTAAGCGTGTTGAGCGCTATCTCACAAATAGCCGTGACTAAATCGTTTGAAGCGTTGGATAAAATAGCATTTCTTTGGGTTGGTGTTGCTTTAATTGTTTTTAAAAGCACCCAATTACGTCTTATCCGTCCCGACATGTTCACCGTTGTTAGAATGACAACGAATGACTAAAGGTTGTACGGTTATAGCTTTATAGAACTGCGCTTCTTAATGACAAAAGCGTCAGGTGTGTCTGGTGGGAATAAGCCGCTTCGTAAACGATAATCGTCAAGAGCGTTGTTTCTTAAATCAACCAGTAAATACCCATAAGGGGCCTCTGTCGCGGATTCATAGGATTCAAGAAAAAAACGATGTTTCGATGGGTACATTTGTCTAGCCAGAATGCCCACCTGCATTTTATCCCTGGGGTTTTTGAACAGGACCATATATTTTGTGTTTAAATGTATAGTTCTGCTCTTTTTACCTTGACAAAATATGTTTTGGACAAGGTACAGAATACTGAAATTACGATGGTGTACATACTTTGTGAAAGCTTTCTCAACCTCAGAATTATTACTAGCTGCGTCCATCAGATCATCAATCACTGTTAAATTAATCTTATCAGGGGGAAAAAGTTGATCATCGCTAAAAGACTCTGGTAAACCCTCTATAAAACGTGTACCGTGGTAATCACACAAAAGTTGGTCGTATATAGGCTGCCAACAGGTGTAAAACCAAACAACATTATCAGGTACATGAGTCATATGTGTTGCAGCGTGCTGCAACAGCGTTTTCACAAAATAACTTTTACCCAAATTAGACGGACCCGCTAAAATACATGAGAAAGGGTGCTGAAATCTGGTGTCCATCTTAATACAGGTCCGTCCAATTCGGGTAAAAG
This sequence comes from Pseudophryne corroboree, assembly GCF_028390025.1. Taxonomy (NCBI): domain Eukaryota; kingdom Metazoa; phylum Chordata; class Amphibia; order Anura; family Myobatrachidae; genus Pseudophryne; species Pseudophryne corroboree. The sequence goes on from NC_086445.1 coordinate 698,298,580, forward strand.
TTATTTTGTGAAAACGCTGTTGCAGCACGCTGCAACACCTATGACTCATGTACCTGATAATGTTGTTTGGTTTTACACCTGTTGGCAGCCTATATACGACCAACTTTTGTGTGATTACCCCGGTACGCGTTTTATAGAGGGTTTACCAGAGTCTTTTAGCGATGATCAACTTTTTCCCCCTGATAAGATTAATTTAACAGTGATTGATGATCTGATGGACGCAGCTAGTAATAATTCTGAGGTTGAGAAAGCTTTCACAAAGTATGTACACCATTGTAATCTCAGTATCCTGTACCTTGTCCAAAACATATTTTGTCAAGGTAAAAAGAGCAGAACTATACATTTAAACACAAAATATATGGTCCTGTTCAAAAACCCCAGGGATAAAATGCAGGTGGGCATTCTGGCTAGACAAATGTACCCATCGAAACATCGTTTTTTTCTCGAATCCTATGAATCCGCGACGGAGGCCCCTTATGGGTATTTACTGGTTGATTTAAGAAACAACGCTCTTGACGATTATCGTTTACGAAGCGGCTTATTCCCACCAGACACACCTGTCGCTTTTGTCATTAAGAAGCGCGGTTCTATAAAGCTATAACCGTACAACCTTTAGTCATTCGTTGTCATTCTAACAACGGTGAACATGTCGGGACGGATAAGACGTAATTGGGCGCTTTTAAAAATGTTAATTAAAGCAACACCAACCCAAAGAAACGCTATTTTATCCAACGCTTCAAACGATTTAGTCACGGCTATTTGTGAGATAGCGCTCAACACACTTAAAGGTAAAATACCGCTGTCTCAACGACAGTTGAACTACCTTAAAAAGAAGCGAGAGCTTATAAAATCACTTTGTAATAAGAAATGTGCCATTGTAAAAAAGAAGAGGTTGGTTAAACAGTCGGGTGGTTTTATCGGTTCGCTGCTTGGTTTTGCTATACCGCTAATTACAGGACTATTGTCTAATCGCTGATGGAGTACGCTGAGAAAATTTATCTGGTGCCTCAGAATCAGATAGACCGTTTAAATAACAAACCGAACAGCGACGACATATGTAAAACAGCAACGCACGGTCTAGATGTAGAGATCGTGAAAATACTACAGAATAATGATTTATCAGAATATGAAAAAGCAAAGCGATATACAACGTTGTTGCAGAGATATCTGGTGTTGAGTAAACAGGCTGATAGTGAAATGTCAACTTTAGCTCTTTTATCCCCCGTTGCAAAATCTGTTGATGAATCAAATAACACGACACAACCTGTTGCGCCCGATGCTGTTTATCATGAGCTTTTGAGCGGTGTTAATGCCCGGTATAAAAAAACTGTGAAATACTATTAAGTAAAATGACAGGCTCTAAACACATCACAGACTGGAACAGTGAAGGGGAGTTTCTGTACAAAGGCTTCGCTGTGCCAGGTTCCAACATGTTAGATTTAATAAGAAGCATCACGCAAAGCCACGGTGTGTCGAGCCGTAATATACCGAACGGCTGGCCTGAATTTATGCGGGCTATGTCTGAATTAAATGTTCCCTCAACCGTCATAGCCAATGCTGCAAATAGAATGTGCTTAGAACGCTTAAAAGCTGAGAAGCAGGAGGACTCTGATGGCGCTGTGACATCGCCCATGTCGCTACAAACCCTTAACAAAGGTCGAATAAATGTTTTAAGTCCCCCAGGGTTAACAACGCCGCACGGTTACTTACTGCCTAGGAAAAGATCCGTAAATCTATTTTAGGATTCACAGTGGCTGAAACTATAACATATAACTAATTTATAATATTTTTATACACTGTATTTTGTGTTGGCATTTTGCGCCACAATGTTTAACTTATGTCAATAACATTTTATGTAATGTTTTAAATGTGTCTTTACCGTGTTATATATATATATATATATATATATATATCAATAAAATATGCTTATGATTTATAAAACAACGTTTTGTTCTTTGTTTCTATTGCTGTAAACGGAAGAAATTTCAAGCACGCGATATAAAGTTTAATAAACAATGTTGTTTATTAGAAAAACATCATAGATATGATACGTTGTACATAAAACGCATCAAACAGAATGTTGATTACAAGTTACACAAACAATACAGCGTTGTACGTAACACGCTTCACACACAACGTTGTGTGTGAAACGTTTTATGTACCAAACAGAATGTTGATTACAAGTTACACAAACAATACAGCGTTGTACGTAACACGCTTCACACACAACGTTGTGTGTGAAACGTTTTATGTACAACGTGCCATAGTTATGCCGCGTTGTACATAAAACGCTTCACACACAACGTTGGTTACAAGTTACACAATTCTGTATATATCTATCTGCATAATGACTCAGAAAATGGCTTCTTGGGAGCCGTCTTACAAAATTTGAAACAAAACAATCATTACGTTTTGTGTCATCACTAAAATGGGCCAGTACATCCACATATTTGTATTTTTTACACATGTAAAATATAAAGTATACGCAATATTGACCGCAAACGGTGCTGTTAAAATTTTGCAACTGCTTATTTTGGTGATAAACACTTTTTGAATTCAAGTTTAAAAAATGTATTCTAGCTTTTGGGAATAGGGGGCTGTCAGGGGCTAAATCGTAAGAATCAAAAAAGTGACATTCACGCTGTTCGTTAAAATAAGCGGCCAACCAGTGCTCACCCGGCTGCCCGCTGCTATGCGTATTGATTACAAACGCACAGGGGTATTGCGCCAGTTTACTGACCGGTAACATATCGCACGGATACGTTCCTTTAAAAATATGCCGTGTGCTTTGCACAGCGTACAGAATACAGTTTATCTGTAATGTGTTCATTTTTTCAGCAGCATAGTGTTAGTTTATTTCATTTATAGATAATCGTACAGCACATCGCGCCTTTGATTAATCTCGATGATGTTATCAAATAGATGTTAGGGACTCCTGCCCTGTGCTGCCACGTCGTCATGGCAACCGGGAGACAAGTGCTAGCAGAGTAACCTGAGCGCAGCTGATACTCCGGTTCGGGTCTTTCTTTTGCTGTGCAGTGGTTACAGGCTCTGTGCACGGTAGGGGATCCGGTGCTGGTTTTTGTGCTCACAGTCTGTGAGGTCTGAGTGGGGCGTGGACAGCACCTGCTTTATAAGGCCTCTTCTTAGGGTAAGCAGATGCTGCTGAATCTTTGTTGGTTAGTCAGTTCCTGAAAGTTAGCCAGTACTGTGTAGCTTTGTATTTGTTTGTTGCTTACTGCAAATAGGCCTGGGGATTTGGTATTACACTCTGCCAATCCAGACCTAGCAGTAAGACTGGAGTCAGTCGTTTAGCTTGCTGGGGTTCTGTTACTACTCTGTGAACTTAGCAAGTTTGCGGCTGTATTCTAAGACTTGCCTGTCTAATCCTGTCTCACTGTGCTAGCTGTCAGGGGTCAGTTTAGTGGCAGTAAGCTGAACCTGTGCACTGCAAGTGAGAATTAGGATTGTGGAGACTCTCCTTGTGTCTATCATTCCATCTCTGACCAAGGAGTTTACTGCCACACCCGTTGGTAACCCTTTAGGGTTTTGCTGTTGCCCTTAGCAACAGCATTTCGGGTTCTCTACGTATTAAAACACAACATCTTGCTTTTCTCATCTGAGCATTACTAATACAAGGGAGACACCCAGTTCCTTAGCCTCTGGGCTTCTCTGTTCACTTTGTGTGTATTTTGTTACCCTATCACCTTCTGTGTACGTTATGTCATATTCCCCAGTCTGTCTGTGAGTCCATTTGTTTTGCATAACAGTTCAAACACCAGTACATTCCTGCAGGCACTGGTGTGCATAACATATTCAGCAGCCTAATACTCCTGTTGAAATTTTGTGGGAATATGGAGCATACCCCTCAAAATATGTTGCAACAGGTGGTCGATCAGGTGCAGGTCCTGACTCGACAATTTAATGATTTGTCCATTAAAATGCACACCTCCCAGGCTGCTGGCGGAGCTCCCGCAGCAGCAGCACCTGCAGGGGTTAAGGAGCCGAAAGTAAATCTCCCGGATCGTTTTTCTGGAGATCGCTCGCAGTTCTTTTGTTTCAAGGAGAGCTGCAAGCTATACTTCCGGCTTAGGCCTCAGTCTTCTGGGTCGGAGATTCAGCGGGTGGGCATAGTGATTTCCTTGCTACAAGGAGACCCACAGGTCTGGGCATATGTGTTGCAGCCTGACTGTCCGTCGCTTAAAAGTGTTGATGCTTTTTTTACGGCACTGGGCATGTTGTATGATGACCCTGACAAGACGGCCTCAGCCGAGGCTCAGATTTCGATCCTTAAGCAAGGGCGAAGGCCAGTTGAGGTTTACTGTACAGAGTTTCGGAGGTTGGCCCATGATACCCAGTGGAATGACCCAGCCCTGAGACACCAGTACCGAAGAGGTCTTTCTAACCAGATAAAGGGCCAACTGGTACAATATCACTTGCCTGATAGCTTGGATCAGCTCAAGCAGTTATCCATCCGGGTGGATAGACGGCTGAGAGAGCGTAGGCTTGAAAGGGAGACTGAGATTTCCTTCCTTCCCAAGGGAACCTCAGACTCTGAGGAATTTTCCGAGGAGCCTATGCAGATTGGGGCTACCCGCCTCTCCTCGCGTGAGAAGACGCGGAGGAGACAGCAGGGGTTTTGTTTGTACTGTGGGAATAAAGGTCATGTGGTAGTATCATGCCCAGAAAAGCCGGAAAACTTCAGGGCCTGAGGGTGATGGGAAATATCCTGTCAGGCCAGAAGTCAGAATTTCCCAAGAAGACTTTTATCATTCCGGTGACCTTGAAGATCCTCGGTCAAACTGTCAAGACTGAGGCCTTTGTGGACAGTGGGGCCGACGGGGTTTTTATGGACCGCCAATTCGCCCTGAAACACTCTGTTCCCTTAGTACCCTTGGCATCGGAAATTGAGATTTGTGGGTTAAACGGGGAACCATTATCCCAAGGTAAAATTAACTCTTGCACTAGCCAGATTTCTTTGTTTATTGGAGCCACACACTCTGAAAAATTGTCCTTTTATGTGACTGTCTGTACTTTTGCCCCATTGGTGTTGGGGTTACCCTGGTTAAGGGCCCACAATCCTCAATTTGACTGGGTCTCTGGGGAGATTCTTAGTTGGGGTACTGATTGTTTCAGGAGTTGCTTGAGCCTTCCAGTCAGGCTCTCGCAGCTAAGTTTGCCAGGATTGCCAGGGTGTTATGCAGATTTTGCGGACGTGTTCTCCAAAAAAGTTGCAGAGGTACTACCTCCCCATCGCCCCTATGACTGTGCCATTGATTTGTTGCCAAATGCTAAGCTTCCCAAGAGCAGGTTGTACTCCCTGTCACGTCCTGAGACTCAGGCTATGGCAGAGTACATTCAGGAGAACTTGGCTAAGGGATTTATCAGACCTTCACAGTCTCCAGTTGGGTCGGGGTTCTTCTTCGTGGGTAAAAAGGATGGTTCGTTGCGACCCTGCATCGACTTCAGGGAATTGAACCGTATCACGATTAAAAACTCATACCCACTGCCTCTCATTTCGGTCTTGTTTGACCAGCTTCGTACTGCCACCATTTTTCTAAGATTGACCTATGCGGTGCGTACAATCTAATCCGAATAAGAGAGGGGGATGAATGGAAGACTGCCTTTAATACCCACTCAGGGCATTATGAATATTTGGTGATGCCTTTTGGGCTCTGTAATGCCCCGGCAGTCTTCCAGGATTTCATGAATGATGTGCTCAGGGAATATTTGGATAGATTCTTAGTTGTATACTTAGATGACATCCTAATCTTCTCCCATTCCCTGGAGGAACATCGGAAGCATGTACGCTTAGTCCTCCAGAAACTCAGAGACCACCGGCTTGGGGCGAAGCTGGAGAAGTGCGAATTTGAAGTTCAGCAAATCGCATTTCTAGGATATATTATCTCCCCAGAAGGTTTCCAAATGGAGGGTTCCAAGGTACAGGCAGTCCTGGATTGGGTGCAGCCCACTAGTTTGAAGGCGCTTCAGCGTTTCCTGGGCTTTGCAAATTTTTATAGACGATTTATCGCTGGATTTTCGTCTATAGTGGCGCCCTTGGTGGCACTCACTAAGAAAGGGGCGGATGTTGCTCACTGGTCTTGTGAGGCTAAAGCGGCTTTTGCCCGTCTCAAAAGGGCATTTGTTTCGGCCAAGGTGCTGCGACACCCAGATCCAGAGCGTCCTTTTGTGGTGGAGGTGGATGCCTCTGAGATGGGTATTGGGGCAGTGCTTTCTCAGATGGGAGTGTCTGATAATCGCCTTCATCCCTGTGCTTACTTTTCCCGTAAATTTTCGCCTGCCGAGATGAATTATGACGTGGGTAACCGGGAATTGTTGGCTATTAAGGATGCACTCGAGGAGTGGAGACACTGGCTTGAGGGGGCTAAGTTTGTGGTCTCAATTCTCACTGACCATAAGAATCTGGCATATTTAGAGTCAGCGAAGCATCTCAATGCCAGGCAGGCACGATGGGCTTTGTTTTTTGCTCGCTTTAATTTTTTGATAACATATCGCCCTGGGTCAAAAAACATCAAGGCTGATGCGCTCTCGCGGAGTTTTGCTCCAATCCAGGAGACCACCGAGGAGCCATTGCCCATTGTTTCCCCATCATGTATTAAAGTGGGCATTACCCAGGACCTCTTATCATTAGTCCTTAGAGCACAGGAGCAGGCTCCTCCAGACCTTCCGGTAGGTCTTTTGTTTGTGCCTCCTAGGTTAAGACAGCGAGTGTTCCTGGAATTCCATGCCAAGAAGTCGGCAGGTCACCCGGGTATTGCCAGAACTCGGGAGTTGCTATCTAGGGCGGTGTGGTGGCCCTCGGTGGCTAAGGATGTGGATCAGTGGGTTCGAGCATGTGACATCTGTGCCCGAAATAAGACTCCTAGAGGGGTTCCTGTTGGCCCATTACATCCACTCTCTATCCCATCTAAGCCATGGACCCACATTTCAATGGATTTTGTGGTGGACTTGCCCAAATCCTCGGGGATGACAGCCATCTGGGTTGTCGTTGACAGGTTTTCGAAGATAGCGCACTTCGTTCCACTGGTTGGGCTGCCATCGGCCAGACGCCTGTCTGAATTATTTATGCTGCATGTTGTGCATCTCCACGGGTTGCCACTTGATGTGGTCTCTGACCGCGGATCCCAGTTTGTGGCCAAATTCTGGAGGGCATTTTGTTCCGATCTCCAGATTTCTGTCAGCTTGTCGTCAGGCTACCATCCGCAGTCTAATGGGCAGACTGAAAGGGTGAACCAGTCCTTGGAGCAGTTCCTCAGGTGTTATGTCTCCAAGTGTCAGACTGACTGGGTTGCTCATCTGTCCATGGCGGAGTTTGCCTATAACAACGCGGCTCACTCTGCTACAGGGATCTCTCCCTTCCTTTGTGTGTATGGGCATCATCCTAAGGCCAATTCTTTTGACCCCCTGGACTCCACGCCTGGTGGTTCCTCTGTGGTTTCGGTCCTTAGAGGTATTTGGCGGAAAGTGAAGAAAGCCCTTGTGTCTGTGTCATTAGTGACCAAAAGGGTTTTTGATAAGCGGAAAAGACCCTGCAGCTTCAAATTAGGAGACTTCGTCTGGTTGTCTACCAAGAATTTGAAGTTGAGACAGCCATCTCATAAGTTAGGCCCCTGGTTCATCGGCCCTTATAAGATCACCAGGGTTATCAATCCGGTGGCATTTCAGTTAGATCTGCCCCGTTCTTTGGGTATCAATAAAACATTTCATTGTTCCCTTTTAAAACGGGCGATTAGTAATCCTTCTTCCAGTGGAAGACCTTCCCCTCTTCTGATACGTGGCCAGAGGGAGTTTGTTGTTGAAAGGATTCTTGACTCCAAGGTGGTTCGGGGTCGGCTGTCATTTTTGGTGCACTGGAAGGGGTATGGCCCGGAGGAGCGGTCGTGGGTGCGCAGTTGTGATCTTCATGCCCCCAGACTGATACGCTCTTTCTTCTCGCAGTTCCCCGATAAACCCGGTGGTAGGGGTTCTTTGACCCCTCGTCAGAGGGGGGGTACTGTTAGGGTCTCCTGCCCTGTGCTGCCACGTCGTCATGGCAACCGGGAGACAAGTGCTAGCAGAGTAACCTGAGCGCAGCTGATACTCCGGTTCGGGTCTTTTGCTGTGCAGTGGTTACAGGCTCTGTGCACGGTAGGGGATCCGGTGCTGGTTTTTGTGCTCACAGTCTGTGAGGTCTGAGTGGGGCGTGGACAGCACCTGCTTTATAAGGCCTCTTCTTAGGGTAAGCAGATGCTGCTGAATCTTTGTTGGTTAGTCAGTTCCTGAAAGTTAGCCAGTACTGTGTAGCTTTGTATTTGTTTGTTGCTTACTGCAAATAGGCCTGGGGATTTGGTATTACACTCTGCCAATCCAGACCTAGCAGTAAGACTGGAGTCAGTCGTTTAGCTTGCTGGGGTTCTGTTACTACTCTGTGAACTAAGCAAGTTTGCGGCTGTATTCTAAGACTTGCCTGTCTAATCCTGTCTCACTGTGCTAGCTGTCAGGGGTCAGTTTAGTGGCAGTAAGCTGAACCTGTGCACTGCAAGTGAGAATTAGGATTGTGGAGACTCTCCTTGTGTCTATCATTCCATCTCTGACCAAGGAGTTTACTGCCACACCCGTTGGTAACCCTTTAGGGTTTTGCTGTTGCCCTTAGCAACAGCATTTCGGGTTCTCTACGTATTAAAACACAACATCTTGCTTTTCTCATCTGAGCATTACTAATACAAGGGAGACACCCAGTTCCTTAGCCTCTGGGCTTCTCTGTTCACTTTGTGTGTATTTTGTTACCCTATCACCTTCTGTGTACGTTATGTCATATTCCCCAGTCTGTCTGTGAGTCCATTTGTTTTGCATAACAGTTCAAACACCAGTACATTCCTGCAGGCACTGGTGTGCATAACAATAGAGCGTATATTATCACATTGACTGTCCGGTCCAACGCTTCTGCAAAGCGGAATTCGGCACGTAGATTGCCTGTTCTTATCAGGGAAAGGTGTTCTCCACACTCCTGTTCTGGTGAAAGGTCAAAAGCAAATAGCGTGTAGCCTCTGAGGTACTCTTCGCGGTCAATCAGTATACCATTGTCAGATTTCTGCTTATTTGTGATCTGTATGAGTGACATATACTCTCTTACAGCATTACCGCGTTCAAAGTCGGGTTGAAATGGTTTGGCGGGGTGCGGTGTTCCATCCAGATAAAGGGACGCAAAACTTACATTTTTATGTTCAAAGCAAAGGGGATTCCGGTTATGGATTCCTGAAAATGATTAGTTATTCACAAAACAGGCTATAACTGTTTTCGGCACTTGACCTAAAAATAGATTTTTTAGATTAAATACTCTACTGCCTGTTGGTACGCTGTAGATTTTCATCCCAACGCGGTCAATCGCGTATTTCGCGTTACCGTTTAACAGGGCCTGCGCGTGCCCAATCCGCACGGCTAGTGAGACCTGAACTCTTTTCACGAACAGGGATGCCGCTGTGATCTGTATTTTAAAAGGCATCCGCTTCAGACGACATTAAGCAGAATGCGTCTTTGTTTCTGGTTAGTTTAATCTTCAGATCAATGGCGTTTAAAATTAGTTTATGTTGATGGAAAAGGTCGCAGTGAAGCGGTCCTAGCAATTCAACCGTGCGACTCTGCTCTGTTGCTCCTGCTCGTTTTTTTAACCCCGTATTCGGACCGTCCAGCGCCGTGTTGTTAAATTCACCAGCCGAATCTTTGTAAAATAATCCTGTTGTGTGTTTTGTTGACAATGCATCCGAGCTGTAATTCAATATAGTCTCAATGTACGCGCGGTATGCGTAAAGATTGTTGGATTGTGATATGAGCCTGTCGCCCAAAGTTACATCCACTTGGTTGAATAAAGTCGCTATTGGGTAATTAATAAGTGCGACCCGCGCACCTTGCGGTATCGGTGTGTTATCGGTTCGTACGATCTTGCACGTCACGTACAACAGCGTGTTGTTCAGATCGTAGTAGTGTTCACCGCTGGCTGCTATATAAAATTCAAGCGGTGCTGTGTCGGATAACGCCGCTAAAGGTTGAACTTCGATGTATAGACTTTTCTCTATGCTAGTTTGTGTCGGGGGCACGTCAAAAAGATCCAGCTCTGTTTTTGCACATTCAACGGACTTGTGGTGTATGAAAGACATGTTTAAAAAATATCACCAACGGAGCGCTTCGGCTTTCTCTTCTTCTTTGAGTTGCGTCGTCTCTGTTTTTTATTTAAAAAGGGTATGTCCCAAGGCGGAAGCGCTATCATACGCTTCCGTTTTCTTTTAGACACGCCTTTTCTTGTATATATTAGTCCTGAATCGTCTTGCTTTGCTTGGTTCACCTCGTGTATCTTATTCACCACGGCCGTTGTGGCTTGCCCGATAACATCTTTCGCTATATTACGTGCCGCGGTCTTCATATGCGGTTTAGCTAACTCTAAACCTCTCCGGAAAAGAGGAACAGCTTTTCTGAAAATACTTTGAAAAATACCACCTAAACCGCAGCCGTACATGTACGCGCTGCCGTGAAAACCTAGTAATCCATTACTGGCTTGAGATTTATAATATTGCGCGTAGAGACCCAGATCGCCATAATTTTTAACAGTGACCATTCTGCTTAGTTAATAAAATTCAGTTTTGCGGCGTCTGAAGTGTAGCTTCACGATCGCTTTCCCAAACTTAAATGCCATGTTCTTGTTCTGGTCGTTCTTTATCTCTATGGCTATCGTGTCAAAATGTGTTTTGCACAATGGTACATAATCGGGCTTCTCGTATCGTATTGTGACCACCTCATTGTTATAACCCTTCATTTCAACAGTGCGAAGTAGTGGTACATAACTATCCCCGACCCGTTGGTGTTCGATAATGTCTGTGTACACGTACATCGTATATTGGCCGCCTTTGATGTCGGCGCATGGTTTAGAAATCTTAGTTTTAGGTTGTAAACCCAGTATCCATGTCAGCTTAGAACCGGCGTGGATTTGATACAACAGCTTACTGTCGCATGTTACAACGCGTGCAAATGGATCGTACGTTAGTCTTAATCCAATGTCCAGTTTCAGTTGTACAATTTCAGCGTTGATTACGTTCAGTAACGCTTCGATTTTTTTCATAAAAACCCGGTTTAATGCACAAACTCGCGACTCTCGCCACCGGCTGATCCGCCGTTCCATCCCATGATAATTGCAGTCTACAATCTTGTAAATCCAATGTATTCCACGTGTGCGGATATTGTATCTCAGTAAGTGCTACTTCCAATTCGCCATTTAAGTCTATCGGTTTAGCCAATTTTGTCGTATAGTTAGAAATCTTATTTTGCGGGAAAGTAACCTGCTGGGTAAGGTTATGTATAACGACTTGTCATCCATCGCTCGTCTTGTTTAGATAGTGATGAGCTTTATATGTCTTTTATCACCGATGCCGCGACCCAACTGTTAAATTTTGCGGGGTACCCGCGCCACTTGCCTAACGCGTATTTTCGGCCTCTGACCGTCTTATTTTTTAAAATCTTTTCCACTTTGTAAACCCTGTTAAAGTTTTTTGGTATGCTTTGAAGCTCTTCGGGGTAAAAACTACCGGTTATAACTTCACCGTACAGATCTGTCAACTTATAAAGCGGCTTAAGCCCATTAGTTTTCACACTATGTATAACAAATATCTCCTCAGAAAAACTCTGTTCGTAGCCTTTCTGAAATATGTCCTTATATTTAGAAATATGGACGTGGTCACCGATTCCTAAACAAACGGGGGCTTTCTTACTTCTAAAGTAATCACCGTAGGTCATTTTGAAGACACTCAATGCATTAGAGTCATTCACATCGTTTGGAGCACACTTAATCGTTCTATGGTATGTGTCATTATAGCTGCGTATAAAGTCTTGTAAAACGTCTATATGTCTGTAGGTATTCTTTGCCGTGAAATAGCGCCACATTCGTGTTTTTAAAGTCCTATTGAAGCGCTCTATAACAGCCGCTTTCACATCGTTATTGGTGGTGAAATGATTTATAACGTATTTTTCAAACACCTTTTTTAGTTTTCTGTTTAGAAACTCTTTACCATTATCGGTTTGTAGCTTCATCGGCACAGCACCCCGCTGGAATATTTTTTCAAAAGCATTAGCGACTGTTGCTGCGTTCTTAGCGGTCAGACTTTCACCCCAGGCCCTCTTACTGAATATATTGATGACTGTTAATATGTATTTAATACCATCGTTGTATTTTGACAGGTCTATCAGCGAAACCAAATCGCATTGCCACTGTTGATTTACACCCGATACACAAATCATGTTCCTTTTATAGTTTTTTCTTGCCGGTTAGTGCAACATGTATGCGTCTTGTTCTTGTAACCACTTACTTACGTCGGATCTTTGAAATTTATTTAACCGACCCATAATATTTATCAATGCCGCTAAAACTACCTGGTTTTAACACTGTGTAATATGCATCTTTCATCCGCTTGATTTGACGCGCTGCGTTGCGTGACATTCTGCGACTGGTGTTACGTGACACTCTTTTCAAAGCCATTATCTTTTAATACAGTTTAATATCGAACTCTATAAATTTTATATTAAATTTTATATAAAAGTGATATCAAACACTATCATTTAATATTAAAGGGGGTGTGCCACTGGAGAAAGGGGTGGGGCAACTGTCAGTTTGACAGAAAGGTGGTCTTTCTCTACTGACTCCATTTTGAACCTGAACTCCCTCAGAAAGGGGTTTAGTGATTTTAAATTCAGAATGGGCCTGACCGAACCATCTGGTTTCGGTACCACAAAAAGGTTCGAATAGTAACCCTTGTTTTGCATCTGGGGAGGAACTGGTACAATAACCTGTGCCTCCACCAACTTCTGGATGGCTCCCTGTAGGGTAGCCCTGTCTGCAGGCAAAGCTGGCAAGCCTGATTTGAAGAACCAGTGAGGAGGGAGATCTTGAAATTCCAGCCGGTACCCCTGGGACACAATATCCTGTACCCAGGGATCCAGGCCGGATGACACCAAGACGTGACTGAAATGTCTGAGTCTCGCCCCCACCAGCCCTACCTGCAGGCCGCGTGGTCAACCGTCATCCTGAGGACTTTGGCATACCTGAAGCAGGCTTCTGTTCCTGGGAACCCGCAGCAGCATGTTTCTTGGATTTTGGTCGACCTCCTCTAAAGAAGGTGTTGGACGGTTTGGCCTTTCTTGTTTTAGTAACCTGAAAGGACTGTGATGCAGCTGAAGAAAAAAGGTTTCTTCGTAGCAGGTGCAGCTGAGGGAAGAAAAGGTGACATCCGCTGTAGCCATGGAGATCCACGCATCCAACATTTCCCCAAAGAGTGCCTGACCTGTGTAGGGTAGAGTCTCCACACCTCTCCTGGATTCCGCGTCGGCAGACCACTGGCGCAGCCACAGACCTCGACGAGCTGAGACAGACATGGAAGATATTCCTGCAGCCATTGAACCCAGGTCTTTCATGGATTCCACCATTAATCCTGCAGAATCCTGAATGTTAAGTAAAAACAATTCAATGTCACTTTTATCCATTGTATCCAAATCCTCAAGTAATGTGCCTGACCACTTTACTATAGCTTTGGAAATCCATGCATAGTAGGATGTAGTATCACCCCTGAAGCCGTGTATATGGATTTGAGCGTAGTATCAATTTTGCGATCAGCCGGCTCCTTTAAGGCGGTAGATCCTCGGACAAGTAAAACCACCTTTTTCGAGAGTCTGGATACAGACGCGTCCACTATGGGTGGGTTTTCCCATTTTTTTCTGTCTTCCTCATGGAAGGGGAAGCATTCAGAACTCTTCCAGGGATCTGGAATTTTTTCTCCGGGTTTTCCCATGCTTTTTCAAAAATAGCATTTAATGCTTTGAATGCAGGGAAGGTTAGCGAGGCTTTCCTATGGTCAGTGAAGTAAGCCTCCTCAACCTGCTCAGGTATTGTATCAGCAATATTCAACACATTCCTTATAGCCTCTATCATCAACTGCACCCCCTTTAGCAAGAGATGTGGACCCCCTGAGCACATCCCCATCACCGTCTGCCATGTCAGAATCGGTATCCGCAAGGCCGGATTAACAATGGGGCGGGTGGAGCTGCAGCACCAGGCACTCCCATGAAATTAGGCCCACAGGATTCCCTGCAGTGCTGTGCAGCCAGTATTGACAGGAGAAGAAAAATCCTGTCAACAGCAACAGCCGTGTTCACCTCCCAGCCACCCCATGATCAGCAGGAGATGTCACTCCCATCTACACACGGAGCAGTCTGAAGCTCCGCCCCCTGGATGTCCGTAGCTCCACCCCCTGGCTGTCTGAAACTCTGTCCCCTTTGCCTGAGGCTGTGATGTGCCTCAGTTGGTTGAAGCCCATTCACAGCCCCTCCAGACCTCAGCCTCTGAGTTTAGCTAGCAGCAAGGCACTAATGGTGTGCAGGGTAGAGGCGGATGGGATCCTGGGGTGCCGTGGGAGGGGCGGTTGTGGTGGTGATGCAGGTGGGGGAGGGGCTGGTGCGGTGGTGCTGCAGGTGGGGGAGGGTGCCGCGATTGCCGCAGGTGGTGGTCCAGAGCCACTGCGGGTGGGGGAGGAGCAGTTGCTGGGTTTCCCCAGGTGGGGGAGGGGCGGATGCGTTGGTGCAGCTGGAGGTACGGGTGTGGAGTCGCTGCGGGTGGGGAAGGGGGTCCGAAGCTACCGCTGGTGCTGGAGGGTGTGTGTGGGGGTGCCGCGGATGGGGCCCGGAGGTACTGTGAGTTGGGGAGGGGCGAGTAATGCTTGTCCTGCTTCTCCTCCTGTCAGCAGCTAAGCTGCTGTCCTCCCTTTGGCAGTGGCTGTCCCTGAGACTCGCACAGCAGCCAGTCACTATTGTTAGCGCGGTGTCCCAATGCGCCGCATTACAGGGAAAAAGATGTACGCAATAAACTACAGCTCCCAACAGCCTTAAGGGCCGGAATGCTTCGGCGCTAAGGGCTGCTGGGAGCTGTAGTTTATTTAGTGCGTCTACTTCCCTGTAATGCGGCGGTTGGGACACTGGTGCTAATAATAGTGACTGGCTGGCAGAACTGACTGACTCGCTGAATCAATGTAAAAGGTGAGAGTGCTGTGCAGTGTCAGTGACACTGCACACAGGCCCAGCGCTAGCCACTCAGCAAAGGGATGCACTGCAGGGAGGCACCAGGAAGGAAAGGTGTTCTCCCTACTCTGCATCCCTGTGCTGAGCTGCTGCTGCTATCCCTGCTGCTGCTGCCGGCTGCTGTCACACATGCAGCGGCGCTGGCAGCACAAAACCTCCTCTCCCCCTCGGCGCCGGCAGCACAAAGCCTCCTCTCCCCCTCCCCTGTGTGACATTCAGTGGCCGGGCAGGAGGCAAAGGGGGCGGAGCTAGACGGGACCATGCTGCAATAGGAGGATTAGCTGCTACAGCTTCGGCCAGCCAGTCTTCATTAGACAAGTGTCTGGAAAGAGAGTGAGTGAGTGTGTGTGTGTATATACAGTGTCTGTGTATACTGTATATATGTGTGACTGTGTATGTGTGTAATGTATGTACAGTATGTATGTGTGATAAGGGGTAAAGATAATGGGTATACTTTTTTCCTCTCTTCTATTCCCCTCCTTTTCTCTGTCTGATTCTATTGTTTGTATTATATTACTATATTTCATATCTTTGAAACAAATGTATAATTTTAACCCTTTTAGTGATTTATAATAATTCATCACTAATTGTGTACCTTTTATTAACAAACCCGCAGAGGTTGCATCTAGACATATATATCTTTAAATCATTAGGAATATTCTGTTCATGGAAGAATGCACGCCAGTCATATAGAATGTAAAACGTAAGAATGTATTTCAACAAACAATTGCTACTCATAGAATTCACTTTTATCATTAAACAGTATTGGTCAAATACAATGCAAGTCACCATATAATAGTTTCACAGATTCAAACTATATAAGAAACAGGATGAAATAAGTGTGAAAATGTATGTATGTATGTATGTATGTATGTATGTGTATATATATATATATATATATATTACTGGGGAGATATCACTCAAAGCACTCGGCTAAATCCTAGATTTATTGATATATATTGGAAAGATATATATCTTAGAGAAATACCTTAGGGGATTGGTTTTGGTTTATGAATGTGTGTGTGTGTTTGTGTGTGTGTGTGTGGGGGGGGGGGTGAGGGGCAGCATGTGACTTCATGGTCCACATACCGCATGGGACAGAAGCTAGACTCCATTTTGGGAAAACTCCCTTGATTCCAAAGTCTGTAACATATGGTTCAAAAGGGAATACCAGCAGCCATTTTAGATTTGCAAGTTCAAATGCTAGCCCATAAAGTTACATAGCAGAAGCCATATATATATAAAACTACATATCTCTGAAAGACTCCACTATATTCCTGAATGTATAAGCTTCAACATAATGCATATGTGCTGATTTCACAATTCCAAGCCATCTAATCACCTTTCACAATTCCAAGCCAACACAGTATCTCAATAACCAGAGCATATTGTATGCTGGCTACGCTATATAATGTAGCCTGTAATTATATGCCAATCCCGGTCTGTACCTTTGGAATAAACATATCCTACATTATGCTAACTTTTCAGGCCTAAAACCAACTAATTCCAGCCTTCCAGGACCAGCACCACATATCTCATGCTGTCCATATGAGCCATCACAAGACCAGATCACCAAGTAACCACAAATATCAGCATGCCATTGTTACAAGCACATGATTACAGTATAAAAAGGAAGTATGTGTTGATTTCTATATTTCAGCAAGATGCACTATATAAAACCACTACAATCGGTTATAAATCACCATCCATAAATGTATACCAGAGATGCTATTCTACAGATTGTCTAATGTTCCAATTACCATTACAGATTTCAAAGAGTATTATCACAAACACATAACAATCACATGATTGCACAAGTACAATTAACCTTAAAGTCAAATGTATTTACAAATTAACTATTCTATGCCAATCGTTTCACAACTACTGTACCACAAACACATATTTAACTAGTCTATGCATTTTATCTATGAGATATAGAGAGTATGATACTTAGCCTTCCAGGGGAATAACTTCCAAGCATCCCTGGCGTTTGGAGGCCCATACTTCTGAGAGACCTTGCTGCTACTGTACATCTGCCTCAGTGGTTTTGGGAGAGTGGGCTCTGTGATTTCAAGTGTTCAGATAGTACATTCAACCTGTGGGTGTGTCTTCTACAGGAAGTGTGTGAAAGCTGTATCAGTGAACTGAGCTGGCCATGTGCTGGGATTGTCTAGTTCAAATACTAACTAGCCAAGACTACAGTGTAGAGATGTTAATTAGGCTCAGGTCACAGAAGCCAATATTATAAGGAAATTACTCTGTAACATATCCCCCTGTTGACAGTGATTTGGCATTCGACAGATTAAACTGACATACAGTCAAAAACATTTTAGTGTAAGTGTGTGTTCTGTGTTAGTACAGGTGTCTAAAGAAAGAAAAGATTTAGTTTGGAAAAGATTACAACAAAGTCATTTCACAGTTCAAAGTATAAAGTAATGAAGGGGTTTAGAAGAGGCATTTCTCCCCTGCACCGCCATAGGTAGATGGAAAAAAAACACCTTGTTTTTATATTTATGTATACTTATGCAAGGACAAAAAAATCTCCCTATGTGGGCAAGCCCTTTCCTAATATCCCTCAACAATGGAAACTAAAGGCCTAGTTGTTTCTTTGTGAAGTCTTCTTCTCATAGTGTGGTGGGGTCTTCTGAAGGTGTCATCATCCCTTGGACCATCTGGTTCAGGTCATCTGTGTCCGGTACTTCTGGTCTGTGTCCTGTCCGATCATCTGAGGGTCCATGCAGTCATCTTTGGATATATCGTCTGTCTACAGCTGGGATCGTCCTTCTCATCTGTATCTACGTAGGAAATAAAGAGGTATCAGTTTGGATGTCTCTTTCTACCTACCCATGGTGTCTTCTCTTCCATCCGATCCACTTGTAGCCTTTTGATATCCTTCTGTTGACTTGTTTCCCTGTAGATGCGAGAAACAGAAACTCTTCCAGAGCATTAGTTGTCCCTCCCTTCCCTCTATGATACTTTATGATTTTGTGTACTCCATTCTAAAATTTTTAAAAAATCACATTTGCCACTATTTGCGAGTGCTACATATTGAACTTCACATTATTTTATCCACTAGATGGCATCCAGATCCTAGGATGCCTTTGCTTTTCACATTTTCATAAAACATTTCTCCAAAAATGTCCCGATATTCAGGATTCTCACATATATTTGTCCTGAACTAATCCATATACCACGCCCCCTTTCTCCTGTCCAATAATCTGTATATTAATTGGGAAGGAGAATCAAGGAAGTCTTGGGCTCTTTGACACATTTTTGGACTGTTCCTTGATGTTCTGTGAAAATAGAAACATTAGTATACATAATACAATTACTGTCAAAATGAAACTTTTTCCTATCTATTGCAAACAAACAAACAAACAAACTGTTAGTACGTTTTACACAAATAGATTACCAATAACACAACATTGTCCTGTAGAACCTATTTAAATATGAGACTATTCTGTCACTGACCTAGGTTGGGGGTGTTGTGAACTCGGGGGTTCTCCCGATGGTAGGGGAGAGGAACCACAGTTGGGTCGGAACAGGGATGGCTTGATATAGGTCTTCCTCATACAGGACTCTGACAGTAAAGCTTGGTGAAAATATTAAAGAACTTTACTGCAGGAAGGGAGCAACACAATGTCACATAGCAGAGAAGGAACGTATGGGGGGAATGTCCAGGCCTATAGGAGAACTTGTAAGCAATGTTAAAGATTCAAGGGAAAGAAGTACATGTGAGTGTTGGTACAAGAAAATAGTGACTGAAGAACTTGTGAGTGATGTTTTTAAAGATACTGATGATTTGAAGAACTGGTGAACGGTGGTTAAAGACTCCGATGATTTGAAACACTTGTGAGCGGTGGTTAAAGACACTGATGATTTGTATGACTTGAGAGCGGTGACTAAAGATACTGATGATTTATAGAACTTAAAAGCGGTGGTTAAAGACACTGATGATTTGTATGACTTGAGAGCGGTGATTAAAGACACTGTAGAACTTGAGAACGGTGGTTAAAGACACTGATGATTTGTACGACTTGAGAGCGATGATTAAAGACACTGTAGAACTTGGGAGCGGTGGTTAAAGACACTGGTAACTTGCAAAACTTGGGAGCGGTGGTTAAAGACACTGGTAACTTGCAAAACTTGGGAGCGGTGGTTAAAGACACTGATGACTTGTAGAATTTGAGAGCGGTGTTTAAAGACACTGATGACTTGTAGAACTTGAGAGCGGCATTTAGCCCGCAGCCCACGCTGACTCCAAGAAGCACTGGTGACTGGATTGCAGAGAAACACACCAGCCGCCGTATACGCTGGAACTGTGCAGCAACTGGCACCTGGAAGTGCCGGAGACACTGGGGTATGACTGCAGAGAGATTCGCTGGGAACAAGAGCACTGGCGTCCACTTCAGGGGAAAAGACGATACTCAGGCGCCGAGGCTCTGCCCGGCATCTGCCTTTGAATCTCCCGCCTCCGATGGACGTCACCTGCTCCCCGCCCACTTGATGCCGGGTGTCATGGCGGCGCCCCTGCCTTGGGGAACCGCCGGGAGCCGCGCCAGCCAGACGCCGGAGCCCGAGGACCACCGAAGGCGGAGGCCGCAACACAGACCAGCAGGCACGCAGGGGTAAGCGCGGTGAACGCCGCCTATGGCGTGTGACAGTACCCCCTCCTCCAGGAGTGGCCCCCGGACACTTTCCAGGTTTTGTTGGATGTCTGGAATGGAAAATCCGCACCAGTCGGGGAGCCATAACTTCAGTAGCCTTGACCCAGCTCCTCTCCTCGGGGCCAAAACCTTTCCACTCCACCAAATACTGTAGATTCTTGTGAAGATAACGAGAGTCAAGAATAGCTTTGATTTCAAAGTCTGTTCCAGCTTCAGACTCAGCAGAGGTTGGCCTCGGGGACTTTAAATGGAACCGGTTTAAAATAAGGGGGCGAAGGAGAGAGACATGAAAGGAGTTTGATATCCGGAGGTGGGAAGGCAATCCCAATTTGCAGACAACCGGGTTCAGGACTTGTAACACGGGGTAAGGACCAATAAACTTTGGGGCGAACTTCATAGTGGGCACCCTTAACCGGAGGTTGCGGGTGGAAAGCCATACCCCGTCACCAACCTTGTATTGGGGAGCTGCTCGTCGCTTCCTATCCGCAAAGAACTTATAGCGGCCGGAGACTCTCTTGAGATTAGCATGAACTCGACTCCAAATTTGGCTGAAGTGCCGAAGAGTAGAGGCTGCAGCAGGAACATCCTCCGGAGGACAAATAGGTAATTCAGGAACTCGAGGATGGAACCCATAATTAATGAAAAATGGGGACTCACCAGTCGAAGAGTGGTACAGATGATTATGGGCAAACTCGGCCCATGGCAACAGTTCCACCCAATCATCTTGCGAGGGAGAAAGATAAACACGGAGAAAAGTCTCTAAATCTTGATTGACGCGTTCAGTTTGCCCATTGGTTTGTGGATGGTAAGCGGATGAAAACTTGAGTTTTATTTGTAAGGCCGTACAGAGAGCTCTCCAGAATCTTGCAGTGAATTGTACCCCCCGGTCAGAGACGATTTCCTGAGGTAAGCCGTGCAGGCGGAAATGTTCTCGGATAAATAACAAAGCCAACTTGGGAGCCAATGGTAACCCGGTCAAAGGTACAAAATGTGCCATCTTAGAGAAACGGTCGATAATTACCCAGACAGTATTGTGACCCTTGGAGAGGGGCAATTCGGTGACAAAGTCCATAGAGATATGGGTCCAAGGCCTCTGAGGAATGGACAGTGGATGCAACAACCCCGCAGGAGGCAAACGAAGAATTTTGTGCTGAGCACACTGAGGACATGAGTTGACATAATCTTGAATATCCTTCTTCATAGTGTCCCACCAGTAAGACCTTCGTAGAAACTCCCACATCTTTTGAACTCCAGGATGACCGGAAAACTTGGAAATATGAGCCCACTGCAACAACCTTGGCCGAAATTTAGCTGGCACAGACATTCTCCCAGGAGGAGGACCCAGAGCGGTTTGAGCCAGTGACATAGAAACTGGACTGAGAATCAAAGCCTTCTCAACGGAATTCTCCTCATCCGAAGCTGTTAAGAAACGGGATAAAGCATCAGCCTTGGTGTTAAAAGTCCCAGCTGTTAGGTTCCTGGTGCTCAGAACAAGGGAGATGTTATGAAGTGAGTCCAGAGCACCAGGACGTAATACTGGATTTGGTGAAATGGAACGGGAATAGCCCCTGGCACCCTACCTCCGTTGTTTTACCCGTGTTGTCAATTCACGCTTGCAGGACTATGGTTTCTTGGGCCCATGGCAGCCGCGTTTGAAGGGCGGATTAGGTCTGCCCAACTCCGATGCCCCCTCAGGTCTTAAAGAGAGACAAAGCGTGAACTGAGACAGGGTAATAACAAGGGGCCCTCTAACTGAAACAACCAAAGCCAGGGGCTACTAACTAGGCTAAAACTAAATGTATGTGCGGCTTGCCGCCAAAGGAAAAGAACAACAAAGGAAATGCTGACCACACGCCGACACAATACTTTTGTGTACCGGCGGTGACAGCATAAGCAGAACCCTCTGCAAAACACCAGTGACAGATACAACCAAGGAATACAGAGGCCTAGGCCGACGGACGCGGCAAAGCCGCTACTCACGGAACCGGTACAAATACTGGCAAACGGACAGGAACCCCCAATGCTGCCGACACAGACTCTCAGAACTGGAGGACAGGCAGAATCCCAAACGACAGACCGGTGGACACCAAGAAGCCAGAAACTCGACCAGGCATAGGCAAAGCCACAGGACTTCTGGACAGGAACGCTTCACGGCAGGACACGGGATCAGACACAGGAATCGACACAGGGACTGACACAGGAATCGACACAGGAAGCAGCTAGACAGACACTGCTAGACAGGAGCTCAGGAACTGGCAGGAACAAGCTCCGAACTCAAGCACTCTGGAAGACTGGAAACCTAGAAATATCACCAGCGTCCGTGAATTGCACTCAGCCAGCATATAACAGAGAGGCCTAATTAATTATGTCATGCAGCTGCCCTGTTGCATGACTCCAAACTGACAAGATGCAATTAGCAGCCAGGCGAGGCTGAACACATGGGAACAAGCTGCAATTACACAGACTCACCACCGGCAGCAAACAAGAGTATTCTTAAACAGAGCAACGGGAAATCCTGGCCTGCAAGACAACTTATAAACATAAAATAGGAATGAACCACTACCTGTGGTTCATAACAGTATCCTCTCCTTAAGGGTGAGATCCGAGCACCCCATGACACCCACGGGGAACATAAACAGAAGTATAACATAAAATACATAACCAAAATGCAAAAATGGAAATGAGCCACAGCCGTGGCTCATAACATTACCCCCCTCCCTTGAGGAGGGGTCAAAGGACCCCAAAAGTCAGACTATCCAAAACAAGGGATACAAAAAAAAAACCTGACACACTGGTCTAACAGACAAGAAAACAGAAACAAGCTGTAACAACAGCTTGTAACAGTGCTCTCCCCTTGACGGTGGCCACTGGACACAAGACAAGGAAAAAAAAATCTTTTTTTTATTTATTTTTTATATCAAGGCAAGAGTCAAAAATTATTTCTTTTTCTTCTTCTTCTTTTTACAAAGCTCTTTAGGTCTGACCAAGGTAATTCCCCAAACATTGTCTGAACTGATGGTACCACCCAGCAAGGCTGCGTTCAAATCAGAAATGGGTTTCTTACCCTTGGGAACTGAACTTTCAGGCAAAGTACTATTATTAGAAGAAGAGAGAAAAGCACATCCTGCAGTCAAAACAACGGGCTGAGACTCTTGTGCCAAGTCTACAGTATCCGGTGAACTCTCAGCAGACAAGATGAGTGACCTAGAGAAACCTGAACCAATTTCTTTGGAACCATATCTTTTAATAATTGCATTACTGAATGCTGGGGGATCCTGAAGAATGGGATCTTCAGCTTTCATTAGGCTGGTCGCCCACTCAAAAGGCTCTCCTCTAAAGGAATAAATCAGATAGAGCACAAGGTTCTCTGAAGTGATGCCCAGAAATGGTCTAGATAACATAATGATGTAATAGTGTTTGAAAAGCGCCAGAAAGTCCCCATCAAAGATTATGGATGTTGTGATATCAACAGAGTCAGGATCTGTTTCCTTCCCATCTGACTGACTAGAGTGCTTTGCTAGGACCTGGTCACTATTGACCTTACTCGAGGCTGAGACTCTCTGAACCCCACCTGGGGCAGTGACTTTCTGAACCCCACCCGGGGCAGTGACTTTCTGAACCCCACCCGGGGCAGTGACTTTCTGAACCCCACCCGGGGCAGTGACTTTCTGAAACCCACCCGGGGCAGTGACTTTCTGAACCCCACCCGGGGCAGTGACTTTCTGAACCCCACCCGGGGCAGGGACCTTCGGGAACCCCGCTGGGGTCAGCACCTCAGATTCTTTTACTGGGACCGAGCCGTTGGACTCCCCCACTGGGACCGAGCCATCGGCCTCCCTCACTGGGACCGAGCCATCGGCTTCCCTCACTGGGACTGAGCCATTGGCCTCCCTCTCTGAGTCGATAATTATCGAAATTCCTCCCGGGACTATGACTTCCGGGACTTTTGCTGAAGCTATAACCTTCAGAACCTCCACTAACGCTATGCCTCTTGAGTCCTTTCCTGGGGAAGCAGCTTCTAGACCCTTCTTTGGGGCTTTGTCTCTCGAGACCCCACTTGGGGATATTACTTCAAAGATCCCTTCTGGGGTTTTGCTTCTCGAGTTCCCTTCTAGAACTATGGTTTTAGACACCCTTTCTGGGGTTGCGCTTTTCAAGTCCCTACCTGGGGTAACAGTTTCTGAGACCCCTTCTGGTATGGAAACCTGAGCTATAATAATTGATGTCCCTCTATAAACTAGAGCATCGGGTACCGCTCCAGCGCTCTGGGCATCGGGTACCGCTCCAGCACTCTGGGCATCGGGTACCGCTCCAGCACTCTGGGCATCGGGTACCGCTCCAAGATCCTGGGCAACGGGCACCACTCCAGGACCCTGGGCAACGGGCACCACTCCAGGACCCTGGGCAACGGGCACCACTCCAGGAACCTGGGCATCGGGCACCACTCCAGGACCCTGGGCATTGGGCACCACTCCAGGAACCTGGGCATCGGGCACCACTCCAGGAACCTGGGCATCGGACACCACTCCAGGAACCTGGGCATCGGGCACCACTCAAGGAACCTGGGCATCGAGCACCACTCCAGGAACCTGGGCATCGGGCACCACTCCAGGGGTTTGCAACTCTGCTTCAACAGGAACCTCAAGAGAGGAGAGAAACATTCTCCTTTGGTTCCTGAATCTATAATGGGGCTCCCTAGCCCAAGGACCCCAATTATAGGACAGAGTGCTTTTAAGTGTGGGTTGTGTGACAAGTACCTCTGCCACAGTAGAGACAGGAGTAGGTCTTGTATCCTGACTCAACTTGGCCAGACGGCAGGACTTTTCACCACACTTTGGCTTGCGCAACTCACAGGTCTGCAGATAGTGGCCTAAACCCCCACAATATAGGCATAAGTTTAAGTTTCTGCGATGCAGACGCTCCTCTTCTGAGAGCCTGGGCCGCGGAAAACTTTTGAACCTTTTCTCTTCAATTAAACCAGAGGATTCTCTTGTCACCATACTGTGAACAAGAGTCTCTTTAGAGATAGATGTACTCTCAACGACTTCTGGCAAGATGAGCAAGATTTTAGTCAGAAGGTTTTGCAGTTGCTTTAAGGATTGCTGCAAAACTTCTAGTCGCTCAGGTCTCAAAGCACTGAAAGCAGAGTTCAGGGCTGACAGAGATGCCTGCAGGGCTTGCATAGTAGACATAGGAGGATTTAAAACTAGACAAGACAACACAAGGCAAGACTAGACAAGGCAAGACTAGACAAGGCAAGACTGAATTTTTAAACTAGACAAAACAAGACTGGATTTTTTTTTTTTTTTTAAATACCGGATTGGATTCTGCACTCTGAGTTCTAGACAGGACTGGATTTCTAAACACCGGACTGGATTTTGCACACTGAATTCTAGACAGGACTGGATTCAAAACACCGGACTGGATTCTGCACACTGAATTCTAGACAGGACTGAATTCTAAACACCGGACTGGATTCTAGACTAGACACTGGACTGGGCCAAAAAAGAAAAAAGTTTTATTTCTTTTTTGTGGTATGGCTGGTGATAATGTTAGGTTCCTGGTGCTCAGAACAAGGGAGATGTTATGAAGTGAGTCCAGAGCACCAGGACGTAATACTGGATTTGGTGAAATGGAACGGGAATAGCCCCTGGCACCCTACCTCCGTTGTTTTACCCGTGTTGTCAATTCACGCTTGCAGGACTATGGTTTCTTGGGCCCATGGCAGCCGCGTTTGAAGGGCGGATTAGGTCTGCCCAACTCCGATGCCCCCTCAGGTCTTAAAGAGAGACAAAGCGTGAACTGAGACAGGGTAATAACAAGGGGCCCTCTAACTGAAACAACCAAAGCCAGGGGCTACTAACTAGGCTAAAACTAAATGTATGTGCGGCTTGCCGCCAAAGGAAAAGAACAACAAAGGAAATGCTGACCACACGCCGACACAATACTTTTGTGTACCGGCGGTGACAGCATAAGCAGAACCCTCTGCAAAACACCAGTGACAGATACAACCAAGGAATACAGAGGCCTAGGCCGACGGACGCGGCAAAGCCGCTACTCACGGAACCGGTACAAATACTGGCAAACGGACAGGAACCCCCAATGCTGCCGACACAGACTCTCAGAACTGGAGGACAGGCAGAATCCCAAACGACAGACCGGTGGACACCAAGAAGCCAGAAACTCGACCAGGCATAAGCAAAGCCACAGGACTTCTGGACAGGAACGCTTCACGGCAGGACACGGGATCAGACACAGGAATCGACACAGGGACTGACACAGGAATCGACACAGGAAGCAGCTAGACAGACACTGCTAGACAGGAGCTCAGGAACTGGCAGGAACAAGCTCCGAACTCAAGCATTCTGGAAGACTGGAAACCTAGAAATATCACCAGCGTCCGTGAATTGCACTCAGCCAGCATATAACAGAGAGGCCTAATTAATTATGTCATGCAGCTGCCCTGTTGCATGACTCCAAACTGACAAGATGCAATTAGCAGCCAGGTGAGGCTGAACACATGGGAACAAGCTGCAATTACACAGACTCACCACCGGCAGCAAACAAGAGTATTCTTAAACAGAGCAACGGGAAATCCTGGCCTGCAAGACAACTTATAAACATAAAATAGGAATGAACCACTACCTGTGGTTCATAACAGTATCCTCTCCTTAAGGGTGAGATCCGAGCCCCCATGACACCCACGGGGAACATAAACAGAAGTATAACATAAAATACATAACCAAAATGCAAAAATGGAAATGAGCCACAGCCGTGGCTCATAACACCAGCCCAGTACTTAATAACAAACGAAAACCGAGTAAAGAAGAGCGCCCATCTAGCTTGAGTGGGATTCAAGCACTGGGCCGTCTTGAGGTACAGCAAATTCTTATGATCAGTGAAAATTGTAATTAGGTGTTTAGCACCTTCCAAAAGATATCTCCATTCCTCCAAGGCAGATTTTATTGCCAAAAGCTCTTTGTCTCCAATGGTGTAATTCTGTTCCGCAGGAGAGAATTTGCGAGAATGGAAACCACATGGCTGTAAGTTCCCATCTGGAGCGTACTGTGAAAGCACGGCACCTATGCCTACCGTGGAAGCAGCAACCTCCAAAAAGAATGGTTTTGAAAAATTTGGTTGTTGAAGTACTGGAGCAGACATAAAGGCTGCCTTTGACTGAGCGAATGCTGCTACAGCTTCGGAGGACCAATGACTTGGGTCAGAACCCTTCTTGGTTAGGGCAGTAATAGGTGCCACGATGGTAGAGAATCCCTTTATGAATTGTCAAAGTCAGAAAAATATCACTATGCACACTGCCATATTTGCACCTCATACATGTCCGCTCTGCGCATGCGTACGCTCTCCCGTGCGTGCGCATACCCGCTGTTACGTGCACCCGCAGGCGCACGGGATGTGCATTTACGGTAGAGTTTATGTGTGCGTAGCGTGCGACTCAATCGTTACATATTTTGACCATATAATGTATTTTGTAGATCATGGTCCCTTTGATAGATTCTGAAAGTTTAGTTAATGTAGCATGTTCATGGACAGAGAGATCCCTCTTTGTCTGATACAAAGGGTCAGACAAGGGTTATACAGTGGTGTTTAGTATCCATCGGAAGAGTATTTAATTAACAATATTCCGGTGTTGGTTTGAAGCGAATTAATCGCTCGTGCGAATAGTTATGGACATAAGAAGTTTATGTCCATTTACTATTATTTGCACTTACTTATCCATGCGGCGGGAAACCCAGTTTCCCACCCACCTGAGCAGTTGGAAGTAGACACAGCCCACCTGTATGAATCAACCTATGACCTTTTGTTTTAGTGCGAAGACGAATTCCTGTGTCCAATGAACAATGAGATTGTAGGGACCATTGAATTGTATTGTGTGTGGGGCATAAATAGACAAGCCGATCACATCCAGCTCTCACTCTTCAACGGTTCTCATTGCTGATAATCGGGAGCTGGATGTCCAGAGGCGCATGCGATCGTTCCCCTTTGTGCGTAAGTTTTTCTCCGCAATCATATTGTCTTTCTTGTTATTGTGAGCCATATCTCTCTCTCTCTCTCTCTCTCTCCTCTTTCTCTCTCGTTTCTCTTATATAGTTATTGTACTGATATTGTATTTCCTGTGTTGTTATCTGGTTAGGTAGTCTATGTTATATTGGTAGTGTATGACCTGTATTGTATTATTCTTTTTGAACGTTCATTCATTTCCTTAAAAGGCGTTAGACCCTTAGACCAGTATTGTGTGTTCATTATATTGCAGTGGGTAATAGGAGCGTCTCTATCGCTCAAACAGCTTTAGTGTAAACCAGCTTACACTGTGTTGCATTTTCACCTTATCACTACAAAAGGGTTTACAGTATAAGAATATCATTTCTGTGTGTTACATTCAAGGTCTACTGATTGTTATCTTGTGAGCATCTGCGCCGCTCGTGATCTCCTCGTGGTCTCGAGCGTCCGCTACGCTGATAGCGTAGCATTACGGTAGTCGCTCACCCATAGTGTGCCCGATACCAACAGCGTATTCTCGCGAGCGTTTGTGTCGCTCGAGCGTCTCGCTCCCGATACAGCGTCCGCTACGCTAAGAGCGTACCCTTACGGTACCTCGTGCGCCAGTTGCGTACAGTGTTTCTTAACCTCTGTATAGTGTGTTATATAGGATAAATATTTGGCTTTATCTAGTCGGCAGCCTATAGCGTGCCTGCCTGTGATCCCTTGGCCGTAAGCGAACGTGACGCTCGAGCGTCTCGACTACGGCTAAGCGATTGTTACGCAACGTGCGTACCCTTACGGTATTCCATACGTTAATAGCGTACATTGTTCTTAGACCTCTTAAAGGGTTTTAAGTAAGATAAATATTTAGCTTTATCAATTGGCGGCTCGCCCATCCTTCACATATCTGCACTAGGTAATTTCAGCAGACATTATCCATCAGCAAAGGGCGGGAGATCATATTCCTCGCAGTGCTGACTGGATAAGCGTCTGCTTCGCTTAGTAAAGGGTGCTGAAGGAATCCGGGAACCGGAGGTAAGAACAACACGCTAGTATCTTTTAAAACTGTTTTATTTCTGTTTTGCGTACACACGCATATAGCTGCATTTCTTTTTCGTGTATTTTCATATCACTCTCCTGTTTGCCATTTCACAATTGATAACGTGCTGAGAAAGATTTGTTGCTATTGGTAGTTAAAGAGTAAAAACGATACATTAAGGGGTAATTTGTAAAACACACGCACAGCTTCGCCTGAGATACAAGGAAAGACCTGTGTGGTGCTTGGTAGATGATTACAGTTAAAGATCATCTACATTGATAAACGTGCTAATTGTATTTTTGTATGGCCAGCGTACACGTGTCTCTAACAAAAGGCTGAGACTCGCGAACGCAACACAAAGGCCGAAGCACGCAGCGTATATTACGCAACGGAGCGTCTGGGTACGCCCACCGAAACTCAAATCGCACAATAGCATTGTTTTAGTGGGGGCGGTATAATATAGCCACGCGATAATAGCACAAATTGATTTCAGTTTCCTGGGGAGAACTATCAGATTACGGGAAATTATTTTTCTGATCAGAAAACTATAGAATGATAGTGGGTTGAAAACGGTATGAGTGTATTGAATCCCGCTGGGTGAACTGAGTGATCTTGGTGGTCTTGGTGAAACGTGATGAGCACGGTCTAAGTGAAAACGTGCGACAGAGTGTGATAAAGTTTTCGTTGTATTACGCTCTGGCTGTTTTGGAGCACAGTAGGGAGACTCCAATGATCCTACCATTTATGGGCAACAAGTGTCCATAGGTGGTACGATTGGACCGCACGGTTGTAGGTGTGACCAATAACGCAACGTGCTACGTGTTGTGGGAAGCACATGCAAGCATGATTTGTGTAAAGAAAAAGGAAGGGAATTTTCTCAGGAAAATCTCTAGAGATAGGGCCTGTAACGGTTACACGTGTCTGCTAGAAGGCGGACCGGAGATACTCGGAGCAGAAGAAGTTCAGTGGAAGAGCTTTAAGGATTTCCACCGTAGACTGTGTTTGGTGCATTTTAGGAAGTTTTTCTGTGTTAAAAGAGGTCCACAATGGAAGCCAAGTGCACAACACAGGGACGTTCAGCAGTCAGGGTTCAGACTGCAGAGGCTTGCAGACCCCGAGGGTCTGCTCGGTTAGTAATGTGGGGGAGATATGGTCCCCACACTGAGACCTTTTGTGACGAATGGACACGAATGACTGTGGGGGATAAAGCACCATTTCCTGGGATAGGTAGTTTTGACTCAGAGGTATTGCATAATTTAAGGCGAAGGATCTGTCTCATAAAATCCTGGAAACAACGAGTTAAACATTATGATTGTTTGCAGTTATGGCAACAGGAAAGTGAAATGCAAAGAAATTTAACTTACATACCTGACTTTCATCTTGAGAGGAGAGACATGGCAATGGAGAGGATTATGGTTGCGGAGAAAGGCACAATGTTGTACGATAAAAAGGCACTTAGTAACTGTATTAAAAATGAAAGTGTAAAATGTAATAAGGTTTATAAAAATGAAAGTGTTAAATGTACAACTACTAACCCATGCAAGTCGCACCCCATGTTAAACTTTCCTCAGGATCACCAACAAGAAAGTGAGCCCAGCACGATGTCGGCACCTTTTCCAGCAGCCATCACACAAGACATCCAGGTGGACGCGACCAAATCGGTAAAGACTGTAATCAAACCCCCTAACGGAGGGTCAGGTGAGGTCGTGTCCACAGGTACGTATGGTGTTATACATCACGCACAAACAAATGTACCTCATATCGTAGAATCAATTCAGAATGACGTCACTGGACTTAATCCTGTCAGGGTAATTGCAGTACCAAATGGGAAAACTGACACTACAGGAGCCACTCCTGTCAGGAACATCGCCATGTACTGCCCCTTTTCCCGAACAGAATTAAGAACTATTCTGTCTGAATTTCCTGATCCCAGGAAAGACTTGGTTGCTTGTCAAAAGTATATTAGAGAGCTAGGAAATACTGCAGAGCCAAATAACAAAGATTGGAGGACAGTTTTGAGGGCATGCTTACCCCCCGATGTTGATTCATTGAAATTTATTGCTGATTGTAAGCTAGATGAGGAAGTACCACTAACAGACAAGTATAACCAAGATAATGTAAAAAGAATAAATCTACAGTTAGGAGTATATTTTCCTGGAGTAGTAAAGTGGAATAAAATCTTTACAATAAGACAAAAAGAAAGTGAATCCACACCAGAGTATTTTCATCGGGCTCTGCAGGATATGGCTAGGTACACTGGTATAGATGACATTGAAACTAATGTACACCACAGAGAGGTAGCTGTGTCCGTATTAATGGACAGCTTAAAAGACACACTAAAAATCAGGATACAAACCTCTCTACCTCACTGGAGAGGTATCTCGGTGGCTGCATTAAGAGAGTCCGCTATCGAGCATGACCGCAATATCCAAAGAACCAGGGAAGCGCAGGGAGAGCGGTTGATGGTAATGAGCATCCAAGCACTAGAGGAGGCATCAAGTCGACCGAAACCCCAGGCCCCTAGCACATGGAGGAAGCCAAGGATTTGTTATCTTTGTAGAAGAGAAGGGCATTATGCCAGCAACTGTAACAGCCCACATAAAGTCAGACCCCCTAGACAGAGAAATGAGCAAAATTATAACACACCAAATTATAATCAGGGATCATATAGGAAGAATTTTGGGCCACACCCATAATATATAGTCAGGAAAGGTGATCATTAGGACTGATGGTAAGCCTGAGGTAACGGTTAATAAATTGGGAGGTCATTCCCTGAAGACACAGGAATGACCAGGTGAAACGTTGTATATGTATCTGTGAAATGTTTCTTTTTCTCTCCCCATCCCTGACGATTATTGGTAGGACTCAAACATTGCATATCTGCTTGGTCTTTGCAGAAGTCTACCAAACCCCAGCATGACCTATCCGCATCAATGTATCCTGGCCAGATACAGAGGGTGGAGTATGGAGGTGCTGGTGGGAGGGACTGCGCAAGGAAACCATGGGACATGTAGATATGACAGCCTGATGATGATCTGACAATGTTTTAAAAAATTTTTGAAAAATGTTTTTTTTCCTGTTGTTGTTTATTGTTGATTTATGCGATATATACATATGTGAACGGTTCTCTCTCTCTTGTTGTTTTTTTCCTCTCCCTCTTCTCACTCATGTTTTCCTGTTTTAAAAATGGTATGTCACACATCAGTTAGACAAATGGTAATGCAAGATTTTTGCTCCTTACAGAAAGATCGCTGGTTTGGAAGGAATATTGCATCACCGGAATGTTCGTTTGGAAGACTGAGAGACAGCACCTTTGAGATGACAGCAGAACAAGAAGAACGACAAGACTAGAAAACTAATTATCGTAACAAGTTTCTCTCCCCCTCAAACTGTTTTTCTGTACCCCCATTACAAATTTCTTCTTTTCTCCTCCTGTAAGATGGACTTGCCCCAAGAGACTGTGATATGGATTTTCCTGTTGACCATGATGTTGACCAGAGCAGTCTGTTCCGGCGAGAGTACCATGGAGGTCGAGAAAGGATCCTGAAAGGTTCTGATGACTGAGATGGAGGTGTAAATTTCCAATAGCAACACAACCACCAAGCAAAGGCGAGTACCAGAAACGATCTAGCAGCCATGTTATTTGTAAACATTGTGAAGGATTGTTAGCTGAAAAGAGAACTGTATCTGTAAACTCTGTGACAATGTAGTTGAGGATGGGTGCATCAAGAAATGTCAGTCCAGTTTTAATATCCACATGGACCGGCATCCATTGAGTGACTATCACTCCTTAGTGGGTAATGTGTTAAATCAGACAGATTGTTGGGTATGCTCTCAAGTACCTCAAGGCCATAGTAAATCAGGCTTAGTACCATTTCCTTTAACGATAGGGGAGGTACTTGAGCTAAGTGGTGGGAGGCCGGTGGACAGGAGGTTTAATATCTCCAGTCCTCCTAGTTTGAAGCTCCACCAATATCATGTGGATAGATCCCTAATATGTTTTAACATCTCCAATCCCCGAAAGCCGGGAAATTGGGAAGTGTCATGGAGTAACCAAACCATGACCTTTTCATATAGAGCAGATAGAATGCCGACAGATACAGAGCTTATACGCCACATAGCCAGTAGAGGAAAATCTTTCCGATATAGGTATACCCTAGGAAGTAGGATTACGAGAGTTGGAGAGGTATCACCAGGATACTGTGCACATATCGTACAAACTGATACGTGTACTAGACAGATGGGAGAATTAGGGTTAGGAGATTTCACATGGAAAATGTGTAATATGGTTATGTCTTACTCCGTCCCATATGTTCTCCCCGATGATGCATATTTCATATGCGGGAGGAAGGCGTATAAGTGGCTTGCCCCAAACTCTGAAGGATTGTGTTATATTGGAAAAGTACTGCCTGAGGTAATGACTATATCACATGCCAAAATGAAAGATATACACCGTGTTGCCCAAGCTCCTTATACTCATACTCATTACGAGCACGTAGTTAAACGGCACCTGATAGAAAGAACAGAGCATCCGGCCTCTGACATGATCCATGAATCCACCGGGATTCAGTTTCTACTTGCGTTAGACATCACTCGCACCGCCAGAGGAGTGTTGAATTATAAATACATATCTGCGCTCGCAAATTTGTTAGACAATATCACAGAAATGTATGATGACACGTTTAGGTATACTGGAAGAGAACTTCAAGCTTATAAAACAGAACTGGTTCAGCATAGAATGATTCTCAATTATCTCACGGCAGTGACAGGCGGATATTGTGTCACACTGGCAACGCAGTACGGCGTGAAATGCTGCACATATATAACGAATAGTACCGAGGACCCGGTCGAGGTCATAGACCAAAAGATGGACGATATTCTCCAATTAAAGTGGGAATTTCGCAGGAGACACAATCTCACCCTTGCTGCTGTGGGTAATGAGCTGACTGGTTGGGTGTCATGGTTGAACCCGCGAAATTGGTTCTCTGGTTTAGGAGAATGGGCTCAAGGAGTCATAATGGATGTAGGGAAGTTTCTCCTATGTATCTTAGGTGTTGTCATAACGATTGGCTTGATATTTAGATGCGGTCAGGCTTTAATGAAGTACAAACGAAGTACTAGAGTAATGAGTTTAAGGAGTGAGGAAATTATAATTCCAATGGATTTAATTTATGACCCAACGGTAGAAACAATTATGTGATGAAAATGCGATTATACGGTCCGTTTCTTTCACCTGTTTTTCCGTTTTCTCCAAGGTAAAAAGACCCACCAGGACGAGGAATTTGACGAGCCTGTATACAGACAACTGATGGATTAAAGAAGAAGTTTTGACAACCTTATACACAGATATTTTGATGAACTATGCCATAGACCCCCAGTTTCCCTAGAAATTTTAAATTTACGCTAGCCCAACACTTTTTGTAAGTCTATGGACATTGACAAAGCTTTTGCTCACACCTATTGGCAAAAGCCCAAAGAAGACTGCATTCAACAGACACCGAACAAGACTTCAACCGACAAATGTTCATTAACCTGACATAGAATACCACTGCATTTACCATAATTGTGTCTTATCTTCATCTCTACAACCTTCAGGTAATGACACACATAGTCGATAGGGAATACAGGCACAGATATCAGCAATCACATATTCCCCCATTCATGTATCATCAACTAAAATGTGCTTCCCCATTTTGTTACAACCACAGCCGAAAAGAGCTCGGTAAAGTTTGACAGCCCATCCACAGACCCGTACCACGGGATAAGAAGGAATTCAAATGTATACTTCGATGATACTTGACCCCCCAAACATGGATTCATACACACATGCTTCTGCTATCTCACTAGGTCATACCCTTTTCCTACCGTCTCCTCTCCTCCCTTACCCAATCATGGAAATGTATTTACACTTGACATATATTTTTCTCGTTTTGAAATGTTTTAGGAAGTGGCAGTTATTGTTGACTGCCAAAGGGTGGACTGTCAAAGTCAGAAAAATATCACTATGCACACTGCCATATTTGCACCTCATACATGTCCGCTCTGCGCATGCGTACGCTCTCCCGTGCGTGCGCATACCCGCTGTTACGTGCACCCGCAGGCGCACGGGATGTGCATTTACGGTAGAGTTTATGTGTGCGTAGCGTGTGACTCAATCGTTACATATTTTAACCATATAATGTATTTTGTAGATCATGGTCCCTTTGATAGATTCTGAAAGTTTAGTTAATGTAGCATGTTCATGGACAGAGAGATCCCTCTTTGTCTGATACAAAGGGTCAGACAAGGGTTATACAGTGGTGTTTAGTATCCATCGGAAGAGTATTTAATTAGCAATATTCCGGTGTTGGTTTGAAGCGAATTAATCGCTCGTGCGAATAGTTATGGACATAAGAAGTTTATGTCCATTTACTATTATTTGCACTTACTTATCCATGCGGCGGGAAACCCAGTTTCCCACCCACCTGAGCAGTTGGAAGTAGACACAGCCCACCTGTATGAATCAACCTATGACCTTTTGTTTTAGTGCGAAGACGAATTCCTGTGTCCAATGAACAATGAGATTGTAGGGACCATTGAATTGTATTGTGTGTGGGGCATAAATAGACAAGCCGATCACATCCAGCTCTCACTCTTCAACGGTTCTCATTGCTGATAATCGGGAGCTGGATGTCCAGAGGCGCATGCGATCGTTCCCCTTTGTGCGTAAGTTTTTCTCCGCAATCATATTGTCTTTCTTGTTATTGTGAGCCATATCTCTCTCTCTCTCCTCTTTCTCTCTCGTTTCTCTTATATAGTTATTGTACTGATATTGTATTTCCTGTGTAGTTATCTGGTTAGGTAGTCTATGTTATATTGGTAGTGTATGACCTGTATTGTATTATTCTTTTTGAACGTTCATTCATTTCCTTAAAAGGCGTTAGACCCTTAGACCAGTATTGTGTGTTCATTATATTGCAGTGGGTAATAGGAGCGTCTCTATCGCTCAAACAGCTTTAGTGTAAACCAGCTTACACTGTGTTGCATTTTCACCTTATCACTACAAAAGGGTTTACAGTATAAGAATATCATTTCTGTGTGTTACATTCAAGGTCTACTGATTGTTATCTTGTGAGCGTCTGCGCCGCTCGTGATCTCCTCGTGGTCTCGAGCGTCCGCTACGCTGATAGCGTAGCATTACGGTAGTCGCTCACCCATAGTGTGCCCGATACCAACAGCGTATTCTCGCGAGCGTTTGTGTCGCTCGAGAGGCTCGCTCCCGATACAGCGTCCGCTACGCTAAGAGCGTACCCTTACGGTACCTCGTGCGCCAGTTGCGGACAGTGTTTCTTAACCTCTGTATAGTGTGTTATATAGGATAAATATTTGGCTTTATCTATAGCGTGCCTGCCTGTGATCCCTTGGCCGTAAGCGAACGTGACGCTCGAGCGTCTCGACTACGGCTAAGCGATTGTTACGCAACGTACGTACCCTTACGGTATTCCATACGTTAATAGCGTACATTGTTCTTAGACCTCTTAAGGGGTTTTAAGAAAGATAAATATTTAGCTTTATCAGAATTTCCGGTAGTAATTTGAAAAACCCAGAAATCGTTGTACCACTTTCAAGGAAAGAGGCTGAGTCCAGTCCCGGATGGCAGTGAGTTTCTCTGGATCCATATGAAGCTCCGTGCCCGAAATGATGTAACCAAGAAATGGAATAGAAGGAACCTCAAAAGTACATTTGGAAATCTTGCCATAAAGATGATTCTCTTGCAATCGAAGAAGTACCTCTTTGACCTGTATTCTGTGCTCTGTGAGATTTTTAGAAAATATCAGAATGTCATCCAAATATACCACTACACTTAGGTATAGCATATCCCGAAAGACTTCGTTAATGAATCCCTGGAAGACGGCAGGGGCGTTGCTGAGGCCAAACGGCATTACCAGATACTCGTAATGCCCGTCCCTGGTATTGAAGGCCGTCTTCCATTCATCCCCCTGTCGGATACGTATCAAATTATAAGCTCCCCTTAAATCAAGCTTGGTGAAAACTCGGGCTCCGCGAACTCTATCAAAAAGCTCCGTAATGAGCGGCAAAGGATACTTATTCTTAATGGTGACATCATTTAGACCACGATAGTCAATACATGGTCTCAGCCCTCCGTCCTTCTTCTTCACAAAAAAGAAACCCACCCCCGCCGGGGAGGTAGAGGGGCGGATGAATCCTTTCTGCAGATTAGATTTGATATAGTCCGACATAGCTTGGGTCTCGGGCAATGATAAGGGATAAGTGCGACCCCGAGGTGGCATTTTCCCCGGAATGAGCTCTATGGGGCAGTCCCAGGGTCTATGCGGTGGTAGCTGATCGGCCGCTTGCTCCGAGAACAAGTCAGAAAACTCCCGATAGGCCTCCGGAATGAGTCCTTCATCTGACTTGGAAGATACACGGAGCGGATAGACAGGGGTGAGACAATTTGAATGACAAAAAGAACTCCAAGATGTTATTTGTGTCGAACTCCAGTCGACATGAGGGTTGTGAAGTTTAAGCCAAGGAAGGCCAAGAACCAGATCGTGGGGCATCTCCCGAATCACTAGGAACTCCAGGTGTTCTTGATGCAGAGCTCCCACTTGCAGTTTGATTGGTACTGTACAACTTGAAATCAGACCGTTAGAAATTTGGGTACCATTGATAGCAGACAACGTAATAGGTCGTTCGACCGACCGTAGCTGAAAACCCAGATCCTGGGCACAAGAAAGGGAAATAAAATTCCCTGCAGCCCCTGAGTCCAGCAGAGCCTTAACGGGTTTGGCTATTGACTCGGAGAACAGAGAAACGGAGAGTAAACAGTCCACTGGCGGAGAAGGTTTAGAAGAAACCCCTAGCTCGACTCCTCCGGAACAAGCTAGGACTGCCCGTTTCCCGGGCGAGACTTGCAAAACTTGAGAAAGTGATCAACGGCTCCACAGTAGAGGCAGAGTCTACCCTCACGATGACGCTGACGTTCTTCTGGAGACAGCTGAGATTGATTAATCTGCATGGGTTCATCAGGACTTGGAATAACCATTTGCTTAGACGGAAGAGATCGGACCCTTGATCGATCTGACCGACTACGTTCGCCACCTCGTTCCTGCATGCGAAGATCCACCTTTACACAGTGCGAGATCAACTGTTCTAAAGAATCCGGCAAATCTTTAGTGACCAACTCGTCCTATAGACGATCGGAGAGCCCGTTCCAAAAGGCAGCCCGAAGGGCATCATTATTCCAGCGCAGGTCTGAAAATTAATCATACTGTCCCACTGAACGAGAGCCTTGTCGGACATGAAGCAAGTCTGCAGAGGCAGCGGTCGTCCTGCCGGGCTCATAAAAGATCCTCCGGAATGACGTAATGAAATTGGTGTAACTAGAAACCAATGGATCAGATTGCTCCCATAACGGAGACACCCAATCCAACGCTGAACCCTCGAGCAAAGAAATAATGTATGCCACCTTGGACCGATCAGTAGGGAAGTTATGTGAAAGAAGTTCAAAATGTACCTCGCACTGATTGAGAAAACCACGGCAATTCTTTGGATTCCCATTATAGCGAGAAGGAGTAGGGAGCTGAAGGCGTGACCTGGTTCCAGAGGAGGATGGAACATTACTAGAGACAACCACTGGAGCGGGTACTGGAGCTGGGGCCGGTACTACTGAAGCCAGAGAAGTCTGAATTTGATCCAGCCGGCCAGATAATTCCTGGAGATAATGCATCACCTGGCCCTGTGCTGCTTCCTAACTTTGTACTCGAGAAATCAAGTCCTGGATGGTACTTGCCTCTGGGCTCCGATCCCCCAGGTCCATGAGGCCTGAGTATACTGTCACTGACCTAGGTTGGGGGTGTTGTGAACTCGGGGGTTCTCCAGATGGTAGGGGAGAGGAACCACAGTTGGGTCGGAACAGGGATGGCTTGATATAGGTCTTCCTCATACAGGACTCTGACAGTAAAGCTTGGTGAAAATATTAAAGAACTTTATTGCAGGAAGGGAGCAACACAATGTCACATAGCAGAGAAGGAACGTATGGGGGGAATGTCCAGGCCTATAGGAGAACTTGTAAGCAATGTTAAAGATTCCAGGGAAAGAAGTACTTGTGAGTGTTGGTACAAGATAATAGTGACTGAAGAACTTGTGAGTGATGTTTTTAAAGATACTGATGATTTGAAGAACTGGTGAACGGTGATTAAAGACTCCGATGATTTGAAACACTTGTGAGCGGTGGTTAAAGACACTGATGATTTGTATGACTTGAGAGCGGTGACTAAAGATACTGATGATTTATAGAACTTGAGAGCGGTGGTTAAAGACACTGATGATTTGTATGACTTGAGAGCGATGATTAAAGACACTGTAGAACTTGGGAGCGGTGGTTAAAGACACTGGTAACTTGCAAAACTTGGGAGCGGTGGTTAAAGACACTGGTAACTTGCAAAACTTGGGAGCGGTGGTTAAAGACACTGATGACTTGTAAAATTTGAGAACGGTGT
Source organism: Pseudophryne corroboree (assembly GCF_028390025.1). NCBI lineage: Eukaryota > Metazoa > Chordata > Amphibia > Anura > Myobatrachidae > Pseudophryne > Pseudophryne corroboree. The sequence goes on from NC_086445.1 coordinate 698,337,897, forward strand.
TTAAAGACACTGATGACTTGTAGAACTTGAGAGCGGTGTTTAAAGACACTGATGACTTGTAGAACTTGAGAGCGGCGTTTAGCCCGCAGCCCACGCTGACTCCAAGTAGCACTGGTGACTGGATTGCAGAGGAACACACCAGCCGCTGTATACGCTGGAACTGTGCAGCAACTGGCACCTGGAAGTGCCGGAGACACTGGGGTACGACTGCAGAGAGATTCGCTGGGAACAAGAGCACTGGCGTCCACTTCAGGGGAAAAGACGATACTCAGGTGCCGAGGCTCTGCCCGGCATCTGCCTTTGAATCTCCCGCCTCCGCTGGATTGGCGGAACAGTCTGATGACGTCACCTGCTCCCCGCCCACATGATGCCGGGTGTCATGGCGGCGCCCCTGCCCCGGGGAACCGCCGGGAGCCGCGCCAGCCAGACGCCGGAGCCCATGGACCACCGAAGGCAGAAGGCCGCAACACAGACCAGCAGGCACGCAGGGGTATGCGCAGTGAATGCCGCCTATGGCGTGTGACATATTCTTTTACCTGGTATGGACCGGTAATGATCAGATGAAACAATTCAAGTTAACAGACCAATCATATATCAGATATTAGGCAACCATTAGCTCAATATCTTATGATTACCTTGTGATTATGCTTTTATAGTTTCTTTGCAAACAGCTGATCCAATGCCTGTTCTGCAAAGCCTCTTTTCTAACATGAGGCCGTTCCTCCATTTTCTGGTTAAAAGAAACCACGAATTGTCCTACCATTTGATCTAACAACATCAATATCTGGGACTTCCAAAACTCCTAAAGCATGGGAGTGTCTCTGCTGGTCATCAGAGGTTAAAAAAAGACATCAAAATTATCACTATATGCATTTAAGGATAACTTACCTTACCACAGTTTCAATCACTACTGTGACAGTTTAAACAGGATGATCATATTTTATGACCTATGGTCAGCCTCCTGTCCTGGTGTATAAGACCATAAACATCAGGATTATCCTTAATTCCTTAATTCTGAACATTTCAATTTAACTAGGTTTTACAGAGATTTGTGACCACAAAAATAAAATCACATTTGTGTCAGCTCTTAACAAGCACTTGGGATTTATACAACACTGTGTCACCTTATGAGAGATATATCAGCTATTAAACTTTTCCAGGATCTTCCAAAAGAACCTTGTCCTGCCCATCTTCCTATTCCTAAGAATCTGGTCAGAGGGCTGCAATACATACTTACTACCATTAGGTGGTTTGAGGATATTTTCCTCCAATATATACATATATATTCCATTATAAATACCTGTATATACCTGGGATTTCACAATGAGCAGGATTTTAATACCACCTGTCTATTTGTATCACATATGTTACCATATACAGTTTTAAGAACAATTATATGTATCTAAAACATTGTTATAAGCTGAAAGGTTGAATCCGTTATCATCTGTCAATAATGTTACAAAAAGACGTCTCCTTATGTACATGTACATGACAGACCCAGATCTCCTTATCTTTGCTTATCATATAACATGCCTAGTACTAAGGGCATATTACATGTCCAACATTCCGAGTATTACATATATTGCATTGTTTCTTAATATTCATAATGTCCTGTATATAGCAGTCTAAAAATTCATGTTTCCTGAAGTCATATATATACTTACCATATGACCCGTTTATCTAAGGAAAGAAAGATTTAGACATCCCAACATCTGCGGCATCTTAAATTAAATGAATATCCATCTTTACCGTTATTGTTAAAGACTTCACCTTCCTGTGATTTAGTCTTTTTTTCAAATACCTTCTGCTTACCAATCTATAGAACAATGATTACAGGACTCATTGCAAAACCCGCTATATGGTCCAAGTAATTACACCCTGCTTATCAATACCTTACCTGATTACAAGCTTCTTATCAGGGTACCTATAAATTGTAACAGAGTTGAATAAATGGGTCTATTATACCCCCCCTTCTGTGAGTTTCTTAAACTATTTAAGGAAATCGATATTTTAATGTACGGTGTTCTATGACTGTATTACTAATTTGTGTGATATCCCTGCTGCCTGCTGTGTGGAAATGAAGTCCTCGATTCTCTATAGAATCGGTGAATTTATCTTGCAGACCTGGAGTCACCCAGCCGAAATCGCTAATAACGGCCTTAAAACAGGTATCCAGTGCGCATTGGTCAGCTCAAAATTCTTAATGTGTCGTTAATCACGTACCCACCTAGACAACTTTCAAAGACTTATTCAACGAATGCCTTGTACCACTGCAACCAGGGCAGAGTCCCCAAGATGTAATGCTTAATGCGTCACATCTATGAGTCCGTGGGAGCGTCCCACGCGGCTCATACTTTGACTGAGTACCACACTCAGATATCACACCCTTGACTAAAACCTGTCAAGTATTCATAATTCCATGGAATCTACACAAACTTATTCTAAGAAGAGGAATGTAAACAACAAAAAATAACACTTAGTCCATCTGGAAAGAGAAGAAAATAGTGTTAGCAAGTTTAGCATAGGTAGAATGATCCATATTCTTTTCTTCTTACTAAAGAAGGTTCTTATATTCAGTCATTAACAATCTAATTTTAACTAATTGTATTGCAAGTGCATTGCATGTGTGTGCTCAGTAATGCTACTGATACAGATCCCTGTTTTATTGGGTCTTGTACACTGTAAACAATACCCCCATTCTGTTGGTGCTAAAATTTTGAGCAAAACAACAGATGTGGTAAGCTGAAATCATGCTTCACATTGGTGCTAAAAGCCTTCCTGTGTAAAGTATGATTTCCTTAACAAACATTAGAACAGTTGCCAAATAAGTAATGTTTGTGTCATTACTTTCAGCACAGTACATTGGAATACACTTTCCATACATTTCAGTTAAACAAAAAAATTATTATCGCTATCAATAAATTTTCAGTTCTATTTATTTTTGCTTCAAAACTATAAAAACTTTTATATTTGTCCCAAAAAATTTACAAGTCATAAATGGGTTTGCTGCATTTAATCATGCATCTGTTAAGATCAAAACTAAAGTAGTTTGACTTTAAACTTTAAAATTTTTATTTCTTCCACACAAATGGGTTTTTTGGTATTCAAGGAAACCTTTTAGTATGCAAATCTTAGGTCTTAAGCCAGCCAGAGAAGGAACTGTTTGCACATCAATTAGAACAATGGTGATAATTCCTGGCTGTATTGGCTGTGAACAAGTTGATCTGTAGGAGATTTAACAGCAAAAATGTTTGCTTTGTAAACTTGGGGAGAGTGCTACAGTTTATAATACTTTAGATAACTGGGTTTGCTGTAACAAATAGAAGTTATAAATTAAAACCATACTTGCTTGGTTAATGTCTTCAGTGTGAATCCTTGGTCTTGAGGAAACTTGTTAGTGCTGGGGGGGGAAATCTTGCACGGAGAGAGATAAAGTATCTTGTATACAAGCGATTTAAACAGAGAAAAAAAAATGTGGGTTCTCTGCTTTTAAATTGAAAGCAGTACTGTTGGGTGCCAATGATAAGGGGTAATGCTAAGGGGTATACATTTTCCTCTCTTCTATTCCCCTCCTTTTCTCTGTCTGATTCTATTGTTTGTATTATATTACTATATGTCATATCGTTGAAGCAAATGTATAATTTTAACCCTTTTAGTGATTTATAATAATTCATCACTAATTGTGTACCTTTCATTAACAAACCCGCAGAGGTTGCATCTAGACATATATATCTTTAAATCATTAGGAATATTCTGTTCATGGAAGAATGCACGCCAGTCATATAGAATGTAAAATGTAAGAATGTATTTCAACAAACAATTGCTACTCATAGAATTCACTTTTATCATTAAACAGTATTGGTCAAATACAATGCAAGTCACTATATAATAGTTTCACAGATTCAAACTATATAAGAAACAGGATGAAATAAGTGTGAAAATGTATGTATGTATGTATGTATGTATGTATGTATGTATGTGTGTGTGTGTATGTATATATATATATATATATATATATATATATCCATACAGCGTAACGCCGGAACTCTGGATGCCCCCTAGGGCTTGCTTACTCTGGTGCCCTCCATCTGTAGATCAAAAAATGAGGCGGCACTCAGAGATTTGTTGAAAAGCAAACAGGACCTCTTCATATCCAACAACATCAATCTGCTGGCTATAACAGAAACCTGGCTTACACAATCTGACACAGCCTCCCCTGCAGCACTGGCACATTGTGGTCTCCACTTTACACACACCTCCAGACCCAATAACCATAAAGGAGGAGGAGTTGGACTTTTACTTTCCCAATCTTTTGCATACACTGTTCTACCACAGGTTCCATCACTCACATTTAAATCATTTGAAGTACATTCCATTAGGGTGTACTCTCCTTTCTCTCTGCGTGTTGCAGCTATCTACCGCCCACCTGGGCATCCAAAACTATTTTTGGAAGATTTTTCTGCCTGGCTCCCTCACTTCCTATCCTCTGACATCTCCACCATTATCATGGGTGATTTCAATATTGCTATTGATCGTCCAAAATCTGCTGCGCACGCCTCCAAACTACTCTCTCTAACCTCCTCTCTTGGCCTCTCCCAATGGACTGACTCCTCTACTCATCAGGCGGGCCACTGCCTTGATCTAGTATTCACCAGACTATGCTCCATCTCTGAACTCACTAACACTCCTTTCCCCCTCTCAGATCACAACCTTATCACCTGCATGCTCTCCTCTGTTAATTCAAACCCTGTGTTGCTGAAGTCCTCCAATCTTCCTCAAACCCGCAGAAATATTAATACAATTTATCTTCAAGAACTTTCCACTTCACTCAAACAACTGCTTTCACCTATTTCTGCATTCACCTCTCCTGAGATGGCTGTATCACACCTTAATGAGACTCTAGAACTAGCCCTTGATGAAGTGGCTCCAGCTACCCATCACACTCCACGTAGGCCTAGATGTCAACCATGGCACTCCAAATTAACAAGACAACTACAAAAACTCACACGAAAACATGAACGTCAGTGGCGTAAATCTCAGATTTCAAGTGACTTCCTCACATATAAGACTGTCTACCATTCTTATAAAAATGCCCTGGACACTGCCAAACAAACATATTTCCAAACTCTTATCTCTGCTCAAGCCTCTAACCCCAAACGACTCTTTAATATATTTAAATCACTTCTGAATCCTCCCACACCTACCCCACCCGCCACTATCAAGGCACAGGATCTTGCTTCCTACTTCAAGGAGAAGATTGATAAGATCCGAGATGAAATCGTATGCTCTTCGGCAGCCAGTGACCTGCTCCGTTGTTTACCTGAACCCTCTGGCACTCTTTCTTCATTTGATCCCACAAATGAAGATGAAGTATCATCACTCTTCTCATCCTGCTTCTCTACTACCCCTCCTCTTGATCCTTTACCCTCACAAATAAGTAAAGCTCTGTCTCTGGTGCTCATCCCTACCTTAACTAACATCTGTAATCTCTCCATCTCTACTGGTATTTTTCCTTCACTCTTCAAGCATGCAGTGATTACTCCCATTTAAAAAAAAACTAAATTCTGACCCTAATGCTCTCTCAAACTACCGCCCTATCTCTCAGCTCCCTTGTCTCTCTAAGCTACTTGAGAGACTTGCCTACTCTCGACTCACACACTTTCTTAACTCATACACTTTGTTGGACCCACTTCAGTCAGGCTTCCGTTCCCAACATTCCACAGAGACAGCACTGACTAAAGTGGTTAATGATTTGGTCACTACGAAGTCTAAAGGCCACTACTCACTACTTATTCTTCTAGATCTATCTGCTGCATTTGACACTGTAGACCACTCTCTTCTCATACATACACTACAATCCCTAGGTCTTAAAGACACAGCCCTTTCTTGGTTCCTATCGTACCTATCTAATCGCTCCTTCAGTGTTCGCTTCTCTGAATCTACCTCCTCTTTGCTACCTCTTTCAGTTGGAGTACCGCAAGGCTCAGTCTTGGGTCCTCTGCTTTTCTCTATCTATACCTCATCTCTTGGTAAACTAATCAGCTCTTTTGGTTTTCAGTATCATCTGTACGCAGATGATACTCAAATCTACCTATCCTCCCCTGACTTGTCCCTATCTGTACTGGACCGTGTCACTGAATGCCTTTCTGCCATTTCATCCTGGATGACATCTCGCCACCTCAAACTGAATATTTCAAAGACAGAGTTAATTATATTTCCAATGGCCAATAGTAGGTACCAACCTGATATCTCTATCACTGTTGAAAACTCGACTATCTACCCTACCCCACAAGCTCGCTGCCTAGGTGTCATCCTTGACTCTGATCTGTCCTTTGTTCCCCACATTCAATCTGTCTCAAGATCATGTTACATGTATGTAAAAAAATAAGATTTTACTTACCGATAAATCTATTTCTCGTAGTCCGTAGTGGATGCTGGGGACTCCGTCAGGACCATGGGGATTAGCGGCTCCGCAGGAGACAGGGCACAAAAATAAAGCTTTAGGATCAGGTGGTGTGCACTGGCTCCTCCCCCTATGACCCTCCTCCAAGCCTCAGTTAGGATACTGTGCCCGGACGAGCGTACACAATAAGGAAGGATTTTGAATCCCGGGTAAGACTCATACCAGCCACACCAATCACACCGTACAACCTGTGATCTGAACCCAGTTAACAGTATGACAAACGTAGGAGCCTCTGAACAGACGGCTCACAACAATAACAACCCGATTTTTTTGTAACAATAACTATGTACAAGTATTGCAGACAATCCGCACTTGGGATGGGCGCCCAGCATCCACTACGGACTACGAGAAATAGATTTATCGGTAAGTAAAATCTTATTTTCTCTGACGTCCTAGTGGATGCTGGGGACTCCGTCAGGACCATGGGGATTATACCAAAGCTCCCAAACGGGCGGGAGAGTGCGGATGACTCTGCAGCACCGAATGAGAGAACTCCAGGTCCTCTTTAGCCAGGGTATCAAATTTGTAGAATTTTACAAACGTGTTCTCCCCCGACCACGTAGCTGCTCGGCAGAGTTGTAATGCCGAGACCCCTCGGGCAGCCGCCCAGGATGAGCCCACCTTCCTTGTGGAATGGGCCTTGACAGATTTAGGCTGTGGCAGGCCTGCCACAGAATGTGCAAGTTGAATTGTGCTACAAATCCAACGAGCAATCGTCTGCTTAGAAGCAGGAGCACCCAGCTTGTTGGGTGCATACAGTATAAACAGCGAGTCAGATTTTCTGACTCCAGCCGTCCTTGAAATATATATTTTCAATGCCCTGACAACGTCCAGCAACTTGGAATCCTCCAAATCGCTAGTAGCCGCAGGCACCACAATAGGCTGGTTCAGGTGAAACGCTGACACCACCTTAGGCAGAAACTGAGGACGCGTCCGCAGTTCTGCCCTGTCCGAATGGAAAATCAGATATGGGCTTTTATACGATAAAGCCGCCAATTCTGACACTCTCCTGGCTGAAGCCAGGGCCAGTAGCATGGTTACTTTCCATGTAAGATATTTCAAATCCACCGATTTGAGTGGCTCAAACCAATGGGATTTGAGAAAATCCAAAACTACATTAAGGTCCCACGGAGCCACTGGGGGCACAACCGGGGGCTGTATATGTAGTACTCCTTTTACAAAAGTCTGGACTTCAGGAACTGAAGCCAATTCTTTCTGGAAGAAAATCGACAGGGCCGAAATTTGAACCTTAATGGACCCCAATTTGAGGCCCATAGACAATCCTGTTTGCAGGAAATGTAGGAATCGACCCAATTGAAATTCCTCCGTGGGGGCCTTCCTGGCCTCACACCACGCAACATATTTTCTCCAAATGCGGTGATAATGTTGTGCAGTCACCTCCTTCCTTGCTTTGACCAGTGTAGGAATGACCTCTTCCGGAATGCCTTTTTCCCTTAGAATTCGGCGTTCAACCGCCATGCCGTCAAACGCAGCCGCGGTAAGTCTTGGAATAGACACGGTCCCTGCTGAAGCAGGTCCCGTCTTAGAGGTAGAGGCCACGGATCTTCCGTGAGCATCTCCTGAAGTTCCGGGTACCAAGTTCTTCTTGGCCAATCCGGAGCCACGAGTATCGTTCTTACTCCCCTTTGCCGTATAATTCTCAGTACTTTTGGTATGAGAGGCAGAGGAGGAAACACATACACTGACTGGAACACCCACGGTGTTACCAGAGCGTCCACAGCTATTGCCTGAGGGTCTCTTGACCTGGCGCAATACCTGTCCAGTTTTTTGTTGAGGCGAGACGCCATCATATCCACCTTTGGTTTTTCCCAACGGTTCACAATCATGTGGAAGACTTCTGGATGAAGTCCCCACTCTCCCGGGTGTAGATCGTGTCTGCTGAGGAAGTCTGCTTCCCAGTTGTCCACTCCCGGAATGAACACTGCTGACAGTGCTATCACATGATCTTCCGCCCAGCGAAGAATCCTTGCAGCTTCTGCCATTGCTCTCCTGCTTCTGGTGCCGCCCTGTCTGTTTACGTGGGCGACTGCCGTGATGTTGTCCGACTGGATCAACACCGGCTGACCCTGAAGCAGGGGTTTTGCCAGGCTTAGAGCATTGTAAATCGCTCTTAGCTCCAGTATATTTATGTGAAGAGACATCTCCAGGCTTGACCATACTCCCTGGAAGTTTCTTCCCTGTGTGACCGCTCCCCAGCCTCTCAGACTGGCATCCGTGGTCACCAGGACCCAGTCCTGTATGCCGAATCTGCGGCCCTCTAACAGATGAGCACTCTGCAACCACCACAGAAGAGACACCCTTGTCCGTGGCGATAAGGTTATCCGCTGATGCATCTGCAGATGCGATCCAGACCATTTGTCCAGCAGATCCCACTGAAAAGTTCTTGCGTGAAATCTGCCGAATGGAATCGCTTCGTAAGAAGCCACCATTTTTCCCAGGACCCTTGTGCAATGATGCACTGACACTTTTCCTGGTTTTAGGAGGTTCCTGACTAGCTCGGATAACTCCCTGGCTTTCTTCTCCGGGAGAAACACCTTTTTCTGGACTGTGTCCAGAATCATCCCTAGGAACAGCAGACGTGTCGTCGGAAACAGCTGCGGTTTTGGAATATTTAGAATCCACCCGTGCAGTCGTAGAACTACTTGAGATAGTGCTACTCCGACCTCCAACTGTTCTCTGGACCTTGCCCTTATCAGGAGATCGTCCATTTTCTTTGAAGAAGAATCATCATTTCGGCCATTACCTTGGTAAGGACCCGGGGTGCCGTGGACAATCCAACCGGCAGCGTCTGAAACTGATAGTGACAGTTCTGTACCACGAACCTGAGGTACCCTTGGTGAGAAGGGCAAATTGGGACATGGAGGTAAGCATCTGTCCCGGGACACCATATAGTCCCCTTTTTCCTGGTTCGCTATCACTGCTCTGAGTGACTCCATCTTGATTTGAACCTTTTAATGTAAGTGTTCAAATATTTCAGATTTAGAATAGGTCTCACGAGCCGTCTGGCTTCAGTACCACAATATAGTGTGGAATAATACCCCTTTCCTTGTTGTAGGAGGGGTACTTTGATTATCACCTGCTGGGAATACAGCTTGTGAATTGTTTCCACTACTGCCTCCCTGTCGGAGGGAGATGTTGGTAAAGCAGACTTCAGGAACCTGCGAGGGGGAGACGTCTCGAACTTCCAATCTGCACCCCTGGGATACTACTTGTAGGATCCAGGGGTCCACTTGCGAGTGAGCCCACTGCGTGCTGAAACTCTTGAGACGACCCCCCACCGCACCTGAGTCCGCTTGTACGGCCCCAGCGTCATGCTGAGGACTTGGCAGAAGCGGTGGAGGGCTTCTGTTCCTGGGAATGGGCTGCCTGCTGCAGTCTTCTTCCCTTTCCTCTATCCCATGGCAGATATGACTGGCCTTTTGACCGCTTGCCCTTATGGGGACGAAAGGACTGAGGCTGAAAAGACGTTGTCTTTTTCTCCTTTATACGGCAATACTTCCATGTGCCGTTTGGAATCTGCATCACCTGACCACTGTCGTGTCCATAAACAACTTCTGGCAGATATGGACATCGCACTTACTCTTGATGCCAGAGTGCAAATATCCCTCTGTGCATCTCGCATATATAGAAATGCATCCTTTAAATGCTCTATAGTCAATAAAATACTGTCCCTGTCAAGGGTATCAATATTTTCAGTCAGGGAATCCGACCAAGCCACCCCAGCGCTGCACATCCAGGCTGAGGCGATCGCTGGTCGCAGTATAACACCAGTATGTGTGTATATACTTTTTAGGATATTTTCCAGCCTCCTATCAGCTGGCTCCTTGAGGGCGGCCCTATCTGGAGACGGTACCGCCACTTGTTTTGATAAGCGTGTGAGCGCCTTATCCACCCTAAGGGGTGTTTCCCAACGCGCCCTAACTTCTGGCGGGAAAGGGTATACCGCCAATAATTTTCTATCGGGGGAAACCCACGCATCATCACACACTTCATTTAATTTATCTGATTCAGGAAAAACTACAGGTAGTTTTTTCACACTCCACAAAATACCCTTTTTTGTGGTACTTGTAGTATCAGAAATATGTAACACCTCCTTCATTGCCCTTAACAAGTAACGTGTGGCCCTAAAAGAAAAATACATTTGTTTCTTCACCGTCGACACTGAAGTCAATGTCCGTGTCTGTGTCTGTGTCGACCGACTGAGGTAAAAAGACGTTTTAACGCCCCTGACGGTGTTTGAGACGCCTGGACAGGTACTAATTGGTTTGCCGGCCGTCTCATGTCGTCAACCGACCTTGCAGCGTGTTGACATTATCACATAATTCCTTAAATAAGCCATCCATTCCGGTGTCGACTCCCTAGAGAGTGACATCACCATTACAGGCAATTGCTCCGCCTCCTCACCAACATCGTCCTCATACATGTCGACACACACATAACGACACACAGCACACACACAGGGAATGCTCTGATAGAGGACAGGACCCCACTAGCCCTTTGGAGAGACAGAGGGAGAGTTTGCCAGCACACACCAAAACGCTATAATTATACAGGGACAACCTTTATATAAGTGTTTTTCCCTTATAGCATCTTAATATATATAATCATATCGCCAAATAAGTGCCCCCCCTCTCTGTTTTAACCCTGTTTCTGTAGTGCAGTGCAGGGGAGAGCCTGGGAGCCTTCCCACCAGCATTTCTGTGAGGGAAAATGGCGCTGTGTGCTGAGGAGAATAGGCCCCGCCCCCTTTTCGGCGGGCTTCTTCTCCCGTTTTTCTGAGACCTGGCAGGGGTTAAATACATCCATATAGCCCCAGGGGCTATATGTGATGTATCTTTTAGCCAGTATAGGTATTTCATAGCTGCCCAGGGCGCCCCCCACAGCGCCCTGCACCCTCAGTGACCGCTGGTGTGAAGTGTGTGACAACAATGGCGCACAGCTGCAGTGCTGTGCGCTACCTCATGAAGACTGAAAAGTCTTCTGCCGCCGGTTTCTGGACCTCTTCACTTTTCGGCATCTGCAAGGGGGTCGGCGGCGCGGCTCCGGGACCGGACTCCATGGCTGGGCCTGTGTTCGATCCCTCTGGAGCTAATGGTGTCCAGTAGCCTAAGAAGCCAATCCATCCTGCACGCAGGTGAGTTCACTTCTTCTCCCCTAAGTCCCTCGTTGCAGTGAGCCTGTTGCCAGCAGGACTCACTGTAAAATAAAAAACCTAAAAACTTTTTCTAAGCAGCTCTTTAGGAGAGCCACCTAGATTGCACCCTGCTCGGACGGGCACAAAAACCTAACTGAGGCTTGGAGGAGGGTCATAGGGGGAGGAGCCAGTGCACACCACCTGATCCTAAAGCTTTATTTTTGTGCCCTGTCTCCTGCGGAGCCGCTAATCCCCATGGTCCTGACGGAGTCCCCAGCATCCACTAGGACGTCAGAGAAACATATCCAAAATACGACCATACCTTACACAAGACACTGCTAAAACTCTAATCCATGCTCTCATTATCTCCCGCATTGATTATTGCAATAGTCTAACTGGTCTTCCCAAAAAGAGACTCTCATCACTACAATCCATTCTGAATGCAGCGGCGAGGCTGATCTTCCTCGCTAGACGTTCATCGTCTGCAGATCCACTCTGTCAGTCCCTCCATTGGTTACCTGTACTCTACCGCATTCAATATAAAAGACTTTTACTCACACACAAGGTGTCACGATCCGGGTATCTGGACGCCATTTCTTACCCATCAGATGCCTCCTAAGGCTGGCTCAGCGCTCCAGGACCGGATCCCATCTGTTATCCTAATGTTCACATTCCTGCATCCTCTCCTGTCTCTCTGAGACGCTGTCACAGTAACGCCTTATTACATCTGGCATGGCGTCTCCCGCGGCCTCCGCCGCCGTCCCTGAGCTTCTGCATGCAGAGTGTCAGAGTGGCGATTACGTCAGCCGCGGCCTCCGCTGTGTCCGCGTGGTTGGATGTGCACTTGTCAGCCTGGCGTCTCCTGTCTCCAGTGGCCGGCGCCGCCATTACTGTTTTCATTACCACATGGATTACAAACCAAACTTCCCTCCAAGTGTCTGCATGGGCGCAGCCATCTTGGATTCTGTCAGCTGATCATTTCCTCCAATCTGTTGTCAGTATTGTTAATCTGCATAATTGCCTAGCCAATCCCTTCCTTGCTGCAGGTATAAATACACTGTGCCTGAGCAAGGAAGGCGTCAGTGCTTTGGTTGTCAAACCTAGTTCCTGTTTGTCTCTCTCCTGTGATTGTCTTCCAGGTTCCAGCTCCTGTCTCAAGACTTCCACCATAGAGACCCGCACCAGCATTACACCTGCGGTGTAGCCTGACTCTCCAATCCATTGTGGATTCATCTGTTTCCAGCTACAACATTACCTGCTTCCAGCTCAGCTTCCAGCAGAGTACAGCTTCCCTTAAAGGGCCGGTGTCCTTTCTACACTTTACCACTCTCCACCGGTATTATTATTTCTCCGCTCTCAAGTTCTACATTTCAGTTCATATTTCATCGCTCCCAAGTTCATTTATTATTTAACTGGTTCCAGCCAGTATCCACTCCGTGCTAACAACAGTCTGGTTCCAGCCAGTATCCACAGCAGCTGTTTTATCTTCAGCAACCCAGCTTTTCCTGGAACACCAGCTGGCACAATCCTGGGTTATCTCCATTGCTACAGTCGGGCCTGGTAAGGACTTTCCATCTAGAAGATCATAAGAACTATCTCACACTACCAGTGCCCTGTGGCTCCTGCCATCCTGTAGTACCCAGGAACTGTATTTATTCTTTGCTGACTTTTACGTTTTCTTTTACTGCTGCTGTGTTGCGGAGTTGTCATAATAAACATCATTGACTTTTATCCAAGTTGTCGTGGTCACGCCTTCGGGCAGTTATTATTCATGTTACTTACATGTCCAGGGGTCTGATACAACCTCCCAGGTTCCGGTACATCTCAGCCCCTACAACTGAGGCTGCCTCCCGTCAGCTCAGGCCCTCAGTTGTGACAGTAAGCACTGACCTAATGAATCCAACCGGAGACCAGGATCAAGCGGCCACGCCGATGCAAGAACTGGCAGCCCGACTAGAACATCAGGAGGCTGCACAGGGCCACATCATCCGCTGTCTCCAGGATCTCTCTACTCGGCTGGATGGGATTCAGACAACTCTCCGTGGATCAGGCGCGTCTGGTGCGTCAACCACAGTGACTCCAGCTATAACCCCACCCACCTTACCCATTTCTGCTCCACGTCTTCATCTTCCAACGCCAGCAAAATTTGACGGATCTCCAAGATTCTGCAGGGGATTTCTCAACCAGTGTGAGATTCAGTTTGAGCTACAACCTGGCAATTTTCCCAGTGACCGTACAAAAATTGCCTACATTATTTCTCTTCTCAGTGGCTCAGCCCTTGATTGGGCATCACCGTTATGGGAGAGGTCCGATACCCTGCTATCTTCCTACACTGCCTTCGTGTCAACATTCTGGCGCATCTTCGACGAGCCAGGCCGGGTAACCTCAGCTTCATCCGAGATTCTCCGTTTACGCCAGGGGTCACGTACTGTAGGACAATATCTGATACAGTTCCAGATCCTGGCATCCGAACTGGCATGGAACGACGAGGCCCTGTATGCTGCATTCTGGCATGGCTTATCTGAGCGTATTAAAGATGAGTTAGCTACCAGAGACTTACCTTCTAAGTTAGATGAGCTAATCTCACTCTGCACGAAAGTTGATTTACGTTTCAGAGAGAGAGCAACTGAGCGTGGAAGATCATCTGCTCCAAAATCTTCTGCTCCTCCTCCTCGTTATCACTGACCTGGTTTGGGAGTGTTGTGGACTCGGGGCTTCTTCCGATGACCGGGAAGAGGAACCGCCACTGGGTCGTAGTAGAGATGGCCGGATGTAGGTCTTCCTCATGCAGAACTAAGACGGCAGGCGGGAGGCCCAGAGGAATTCTTGTAGGTCTCCTGTAAGACAAGACTTGTAGAAATAATGAAGGCTGGGGTACTGAGATATTGGAGACACTGTGGTATTGAAGGCACTGAGGTACTGGGAGTACAGGGAGTGCTGGGAGACCCTTGGAGGCACGGAGGTGTTTGGAGGCACGGAGGTGCTTGGAGGCACGGAGGTGTTTGGAGACACCGAGGTGTTTGGAGGGACGAGGTGCTTGGAGGCACGAGGTGCTTGGAGACACGGAGGTAACTGGAGGCACGGAGGTGCTTTGAGGCGCGGAGGTGCTTGGAGGCACGGGGTGCTTGGAGGCACGAGGTGCTTGGAGGCACGGAGGTGCTTGGAGGCACGGAGGTAACTGGAGGCACGGAGGTAACTGGAGGCACGGAGGTAACTGGAGGCACGGAGGTGCTTGAGGCGCGGAGGTGCTTGGAGGCACGAGGTGCTTGGAGGCACGAGGTGCTTGGAGGCACGGAGGTGCTTGGAGGCACGGAGGTAACTGGAGGCACGGAGGTAACTGGAGGCACGGAGGTAACTGGAGGCACGGAGGTGCTTGAGGCGCGGAGGTGCTTGGAGGCACGAGGTGCTTGGAGGCACGAGGTGCTTGGAGGCACGGAGGTGCTTGGAGGCACGGAGGTGCTTGGAGGCACGAGGTGCTTGGAGACACGGAGGTAACTGGAGGCACGGAGGTGCTTGTAGGCACAGGATGCTTGGAAGCACAGGTTGCTTGTAGGCACAGGATGCTTGCAGGGACAGGATGCTTGGAAGCACAGGATGCTTGCAGGGACAGGATGCTTGGAAGCACAGGATGCTTGCAGGGACGAGGGAGCTCTGGATCATAGCTTCCACAGGAGAAACGAAGATACTCAGGCATCGGATCTCTGCCTGGTATCTGATTTTAAATTCCCCGCCCTAGCCTGATTGGCGGAGCAGGCAGGTGACGTCAGACCTGCTCCGCCTCCTTGCCCTTGCTTGTGATGGCGGCGCCCTTGCTTCCGGGAAGCCGCCGGAGAGCAGCGCCGACCCGCCGCTGAAGCCGGAGACTGACAGGGGAAGAGAGGCGCCGGGCAGACCAGGCCACCCGCAGGGACAAGCGCGGTCGCCGCTGCCCGAGGTTCGTGACAGTACCCCCTCCTCCAGGAGTGGCCCCTGGACACTTCCCGGGCTTAGTCGGATGTCTGGAGTGGAAGATCCGAATCAGACGAGGAGCCGTTACTTCAGTAGCCCCAATCCAACTTCTCTCCTCAGGTCCATAACCCTTCCAGTCCACCAAGTACTGTAATTTTTTATGAAGATAACGAGAGTCCAGAATAGCTTTGATTTCAAACTCCGCTCCAGCTTCTGCCACTACGGACGTTGGCCTTGGGAGTGCTGAGTGGAATCGATTCAGTATGAGGGGACGGAGTAGAGAAACATGGAAGGCGTTAGGTATGCGAAGATGGGCAGGCAAACCCAGTTTACAGACCACAGGATTTAAGACTTGTAGCACAGGGTAAGGACCGATGAACCTTGGAGCGAATTTCATGGTGGGCACCTTCAACCGGAGATTCCGTGTGGACAGCCATACCCTGTCCCCAACTTTATATTGAGGTGCGGCTTGCCGTTTCTTATCTGCAAAGAACTTGTACCGAACAGAAACCTGCTTAAGATTAGCATGAACCTTTCTCCAAATTTGTCCAAAGTGTCGTAGAGTGGACGCTACAGCAGGAACCTCTATTATCGGAAGGCTTGGAAATTCCGGAACACGGGGATGGAACCCGTAGTTGACGAAAAATGGTGATTCCCCAGTGGAAGAATGAAACAAATGGTTATGGGCAAACTCCGCCCAAGGCAACAACTCCACCCAGTTGTCCTGTGAAGGAGAGAGATACAACCGAAGAAAAGTCTCTAGATCTTGATTGACTCGTTCCGTTTGTCCATTTGTTTGGGGATGATAAGCCGACGAAAACTTAAGTTTAATGTGTAGAGTTGAACAAAGGGCTTTCCAAAACCTGGCGGTGAACTGTACTCCACGGTCAGAAACAATCTCTTGTGGCAACCCATGCAAACGAAAATGTTCTCGGATAAACAATAGAGCCAGTTTCGGTGCTGTCGGAAGACCAGTCAAGGGCACAAAGTGTGCCATCTTCGAAAAACGGTCAACGATAACCCAAACGGTGTTGCAACCCTTGGAACAGGGCAAGTCAGTGATGAAGTCCATGGAAATGTGAGTCCAGGGTCTCACAGGGATAGGCAGAGGACGAAGTAACCCTGCAGGAGGCAGACGAGGAGATTTATGTTGTGTACATTGGGGACATGAATTAACGCAATCTTGTACATCCTTCCTCATGGTGTTCCACCAGTAAGACCTTTGCAGAAACTTGTACATCTTCTGAGCGCCGGGATGACCGGAAAACTTGGAGTTATGGACCCACCGTAGTATTCCTGGGCGGAATCTAGCTGGTACGGACATTCTTCCAGGAGGAGGAGCTGGAGTAGTTAAAGCAGCAGAGACAGAAACTGGATTCAGAATTAAACCCCGCTCCGGAGGTTCATCCTCGTCTGTGGGAACCTGTGAACGGGAAAGCGCATCTGCTTTAATATTGAGAGTCCCGGCACGGTACTTGATAATGAACGAGAATCGGGAAAAGAAAAGTGCCCATCTCGCCTGGCGAGGATTCAAACATTGTGCGGATTTGATGTACAGTAAATTCTTGTGATCCGTGTAGATGGTAAACACATGTTTAGCCCCTTCTAGAAGATATCTCCATTCTTCCAAGGCAGATTTGATTGCCAAGAGTTCCTGGTCTCCAATAGAGTAATTTCGTTCGGCTGGAGAGAATTTACGAGAGTGGAAGCCACACGGATGTAATTTCTTATCAGAGGAATGCTGGGAGAGGACAGCCCCCACCCCGACTGAAGATGCATCAACTTCTAAGAAGAAGGGTTCCTCGAAATTTGGTTGTTGGAGAACTGGAGCCGTCGTGAAAGCTAACTTTAAGCGAGAAAAAGCTACAATGGCTTCCGGAGGCCACAAACTAGGATTAGAACCCTTTCTCGTCAGGGCAGTAATGGGTGCAACAATGGTGGAGAAACCTTTAATGAATTTCCTGTAGTAGTTCGCAAAGCCCAGGAACCTTTGTATTGCTTTCAGGGAAAGAGGCTGAGTCCAATCACGAATGGCCGACAACTTTTCCGGATCCATGCGAAGCTCCGTCCCCGAGATGACATAACCGAGGAACGGAATAGATGTTACTTCAAAGGTACATTTGGAAAGCTTGGCGTAGAGATGATTCTCTTGTAAACGGTGTAGCACCTCTTTGACTTGAGTCCTGTGTTCGACAAGATTCTTGGAAAAAATCAGTATGTCGTCCAGATATACCACAACGCTCTGATACAGCATATCACGAAAGATTTCGTTGACGAATCCCTGGAAAACCGCGGGAGCATTACTAAGACCAAACGGCATCACCAAGTATTCGTAATGCCCATCTCGGGTATTAAAGGCAGTCTTCCATTCATCCCCCTCTCGGATGCGTATAAGATTATAAGCTCCTCTCAAGTCGAGTTTTGAAAAAATGCGGGCACCACGAACCCTATCAAATAACTCTGTGATTAGTGGCAAGGGGTATTTATTCTTAATAGTAATGTCGTTTAGGCCGCGGTAGTCGATGCATGGTCTCAACCCCCCGTCCTTTTTCTTCACGAAAAAGAAGCCTGCACCAGCAGGGGAGGAAGAGGGGCGAATGAATCCCTTGAGCATATTGGACTTAATATACTCCGACATGGCTTGAGTCTCGGGAAGAGACAGAGGATATGTGCGACCACGAGGTGGCGTCTTCCCTGGGACAAGGTCAATAGGGCAGTCCCAAGGCCTGTGAGGTGGTAACAGGTCAGCAGCTTGTTCCGAAAATACGTCCTTGTACCCTTGATATGCCTCCGGAATGTGCTCTTCATCCGTTTTGGAGGTAACACGGAGCGGACAAACAGGAGTAAGACAATTAGTGTGACAAAAGGAACTCCAGGACAGAATTTGTGACGACTTCCAATCGATGTGGGGGTTATGACTTTTCAGCCAAGGCATTCCAAGAACCAGATCATGGGGCATTTCTGGGATTACCAAGAGTTCCAAATCTTCCTGATGTAGAGCCCCGACCCGCAGCTTAACTGGCCCCGTGCGCCACATTATGAGACCTTTGGAAATTCTAGTCCCGTTGATAGCCGTCAGTGAAATTGGCCGCTCGATAGGCCGTAACTTTAAACCCAAACTTTGGGCACAGAAGGAAGAAACGAAGTTCCCTGCAGCTCCGGAATCCAATAGGGCTTCACAAGACCTGGAGACTGAATTGGAGACTAGAGTTACTGGAAGCAAGCAGTCCGAAGTTGGAGAAGCTTTTGTCGTAACTCCCAGCTTGACTCCTCCGGAACAAGCTAGGTCTGCCCGTTTCCCGGACGGACTTTACAAGATTTAAGAAAATGATCTGCGGCTCCACAGTAAAGGCAGAGTTTACCCTCACGACGACGCTGTCGTTCTTCCGGAGACAGTCGGGAGCGGTTAATTTGCATGGGCTCATCTGAGCTAGGTGAGGCCACCGGCCTAGGAGTAGGATTCCGGAACCTGGAACGATCCGAACGGTTACGTTCTCTTCCACGCTCCTGCATCCGAAGATCCACCTTGACGCAAAGGGAAATCAAATCTTCTAATGGATCCGGCAGATCTCTAGTAACCAGCTCGTCTTTCAGCCGGTCGGAAAGACCGTTCCAGAAGGCAGCTCTCAGGGCATCATTATTCCAGCGTAGTTCGGAAGCAATGGTCTGGAAATGAACCACGTACTGGCCCACGGAACGGGCGCCCTGCCGAACACGGAGCAAATCGGAAGAAGCAGTGGTCATTCTGCCGGGCTCGTCGAAAATCCTTCGAAAGGACGAGATGAAGTTGGTGTAGTTGGAAACCATGGGATCAGATCGTTCCCATAATGGAGACACCCAATCCAAAGCAGAACCTTCCAACAGAGAAATAATATATGCTACCTTGGACCGGTCTGTAGGAAAGTTGTGTGCAAGTAGCTCGAAATGTACCTCGCACTGGTTCAAGAAACCACGACAATTTTTGGGATTCCCATTATAGCGGGACGGAGTAGGCAACTGAAGGCGTGGAGTGACACCGGCCGATGGTTGAACATTGCTGGCAACGGCAACTGGTGCGACTGCTGGAACAGGAGCCGGAATTACTGAGGCCAGAGACGCCTGAATCTGATCCAGACGCCCGGACAACTGCTGGAGGTACTGCATCACCTGACCTTGTGCTGCTTCCTGACTTTGCACTCGAGAAGCCAGGTTCTGGATGGCACTAGAGTCCGTGTTCCGATCCCCCGAGTCCATGTGGCCTGAGTATACTATCACTGACCTGGTTTGGGAGTGTTGTGGACTCGGGGCTTCTTCCGATGACCGGGAAGAGGAACCGCCACTGGGTCGTAGTAGAGATGGCCGGATGTAGGTCTTCCTCATGCAGAACTAAGACGGCAGGCGGGAGGCCCAGAGGAATTCTTGTAGGTCTCCTGTAAGACAAGACTTGTAGAAATAATGAAGGCTGGGGTACTGAGATATTGGAGACACTGTGGTATTGAAGGCACTGAGGTACTGGGAGTACAGGGAGTGCTGGGAGACCCTTGGAGGCACGGAGGTGTTTGGAGGCACGGAGGTGCTTGGAGGCACGGAGGTGTTTGGAGACACCGAGGTGTTTGGAGGGACGAGGTGCTTGGAGGCACGAGGTGCTTGGAGACACGGAGGTAACTGGAGGCACGGAGGTGCTTTGAGGCGCGGAGGTGCTTGGAGGCACGGGGTGCTTGGAGGCACGAGGTGCTTGGAGGCACGGAGGTGCTTGGAGGCACGGAGGTAACTGGAGGCACGGAGGTAACTGGAGGCACGGAGGTAACTGGAGGCACGGAGGTGCTTGAGGCGCGGAGGTGCTTGGAGGCACGAGGTGCTTGGAGGCACGAGGTGCTTGGAGGCACGGAGGTGCTTGGAGGCACGGAGGTAACTGGAGGCACGGAGGTAACTGGAGGCACGGAGGTAACTGGAGGCACGGAGGTGCTTGAGGCGCGGAGGTGCTTGGAGGCACGAGGTGCTTGGAGGCACGAGGTGCTTGGAGGCACGGAGGTGCTTGGAGGCACGGAGGTGCTTGGAGGCACGAGGTGCTTGGAGACACGGAGGTAACTGGAGGCACGGAGGTGCTTGTAGGCACAGGATGCTTGGAAGCACAGGTTGCTTGTAGGCACAGGATGCTTGCAGGGACAGGATGCTTGGAAGCACAGGATGCTTGCAGGGACAGGATGCTTGGAAGCACAGGATGCTTGCAGGGACGAGGGAGCTCTGGATCATAGCTTCCACAGGAGAAACGAAGATACTCAGGCATCGGATCTCTGCCTGGTATCTGATTTTAAATTCCCCGCCCTAGCCTGATTGGCGGAGCAGGCAGGTGACGTCAGACCTGCTCCGCCTCCTTGCCCTTGCTTGTGATGGCGGCGCCCTTGCTTCCGGGAAGCCGCCGGAGAGCAGCGCCGACCCGCCGCTGAAGCCGGAGACTGACAGGGGAAGAGAGGCGCCGGGCAGACCAGGCCACCCGCAGGGACAAGCGCGGTCGCCGCTGCCCGAGGTTCGTGACACTCGTCAACTGTCACCATCTAAAGATGAGCCCATGCAACTTGGCCGTTCCCGTTTAACTCCTGCTGAGCGCCGAAGACGTCTCTCTGAGTTTCTCTGTCTCTATTGTGCAGCTCCGTCTCACACCATTAATGCCTGTCCCAAACGTCCGGGAAACTCCAAATCCTAGCTCGCCAAGGAGAGGGCCGGCTAGGAGTAATGATCTCCTCTCCATCTCCTCAAGATTGTAATCTCCCAGTCTCGCTTCAAGTTGCTCAACGTTATCGGAACGTCATTGCCCTCTTGATTCCGGAGCAGCTGGGAACTTTATTACCGAAGCCTATGTTAAACGGTGGTCCCTACCCACCGAGAGACTTCCTTCGTCCATTTCTTTAACTGCCGTGGATGGCAGCAAAATTTTTGATGCAGTCATTTCTTTAAGGACTCTACCAGTTCGTCTAAGAGTGGGAGTTCTTCATTCCGAACTTATTTCTTTTTTAGTGATTCCAAGAGCCACACATCCTGTGGTCCTGGGCCTTCCATGGCTCCGTCTTCACAATCCTACAATTGATTGGACGACTACGCAAATCCTGGCATGGGGTTCCTCCTGTGCTGAGACATGTTTGTTTAAAGTATTGCCTGTCTGTTCTTCCTCCCCCAGGTCGTCTGATGTTCCACCTCCTCCATATCAAGATTTCACGGATGTGTTCAGTAAAGCTTCTGCTGATATCCTTCCTCCTCATAGAGAATGGGACTGTCCGATTGATCTCGTTCCAGGGAAGGTTCCACCTCGAGGCCGAACTTATCCGTTGTCTCTGCCTGAGACGCATTCTATGGAGGAATATATTAAAGAGAACCTAGCAAAGGGGTTCATTCGACCTTCTTCTTCTCCAGCCGGCGCAGGCTTCTTTTTTGTAAAAAAGAAAGATGGTGGTCTGCGGCCGTGCATCGACTACAGAGGTTTGAACGACATTACCATCAAGAACCGTTATCCTTTACCCTTGATTACTGAGCTCTTTGACAGAGTTAGCGGAGCTACCATCTTTACAAAGCTGGACTTGCGAGGTGCATACAATCTCATCCGGATCCGTGAGGGTGACGAGTGGAAGACCGCCTTTAACACCCGTGACGGACATTATGAGTACCTCGTCATGCCCTTCGGATTGAGCAATGCTCCAGCTGTCTTCCAGCATTTTGTCAATGAGATCTTCAGAGACATTCTATACCGTCATGTCGTGGTCTATCTAGACGATATCCTCATTTTTGCCAACGATTTAGAGGAACATCGTTTTTGGGTTAAAGAGGTTCTGTCCCGTCTCCGTGTCAATCATCTCTATTGCAAATTAGAAAAATGCGTCATTGAAGTCAAGTCCATTCCGTTTCTAGGGTACATTGTGTCCGGTTCCGGACTAGAGATGGATCCTGAGAAACTACAAGCAATCCAAAATTGGCCGGTACCCTTAACCCTCAAAGGGGTCCAGAGGTTCTTAGGGTTCGCCAACTATTACCGAAAGTTTATACGAGACTTTTCCACCATTATGGCGCCTATTACTGCTTTCACTAAGAAGGGTGCTAACCCGTCCAAGTGGTCTGAAGAAGCCATGCAAGCATTTCATCTTTTAAAACAAAGGTTCATCTCTGCGCCTGTCCTGAAACAGCCTGACATCGACTCTCCTTTCATCTTAGAGGTGGATGCCTCCTCCGTTGGAGTAGGAGCGGTGTTATCTCAGAGGGCTAAAGATGGCCATTTACACCCTTGCAGTTTCTTCTCCCGGAAGTTCTCCCCAGCTGAGCGCAACTATGCCATTGGCGACCAGGAGTTGCTAGCCATCAAGCTCGCTCTAGAAGAGTGGAGGTATCTGTTGGAGGGAGCTTCTCATTCAATCACCATACTTACAGACCACAAGAACCTTTTATACCTGAAGGGCGCACAATGTCTCAACCCTCGTCAGGCCAGATGGGCACTTTTCTTTTCCAGGTTCGACTTTAAACTCCAGTTCTGTCCGGGCTCTCAGAATCGCAAGGCCGATGCCCTTTCCCGCTCATGGGAGCAAGAAAATGAGTCAGAGTCTTCAGACAAGCATCCTATTATAAATCCGTTGGCATTCTCCACGGTAGGGATGGACTCTACGCCCCCATCAGGGAAAAGTTTTGTGAAGCCGATGCTAAGGAAGAAGCTCATGCATTGGGCCCATGCTTCCCGTTTTGCCGGACATACAGGTATCCAAAAAACCCTGGAGTTTATCTCTAGGTCCTATTGGTGGCCAACTCTGAAAAAGGACGTCTTGGAGTTTATTGCATCTTGCCCAAAGTGTGCCCAACATAAAGTATCCCGCCAGTCGCCTGCGGGGCAACTGGTTCCACTATCCGTTCCCCGTCGACCATGGACCCACTTGTCGATGGATTTCATTACAGACTTACCCATGTGCAACAAGTTCAATACCATCTGGGTGGTAGTTGACCGGTTCACCAAGATGGCACACTTCATTCCTCTCACCGGTCTTCCGTCAGCTTCCAAGTTGGCTCAAGTATTCATACAAGAGATCTTCCGACTCCACGGTCTTCCTGAAGAAATTATCTCAGATCGAGGAGTTCAATTCACAGCCAAATTCTGGCGAAGTTTATGTCAAGTCCTCCAAGTCAAGCTAAAGTTTTCCACGGCTTACCATCCTCAGACCAATGGTCAAACCGAGAGGGTGAATCAGGACTTGGAGGCCTTCCTCCGCATCTATGTGTCCTCCTCTCAAGATGACTGGGTTCAATTACTTCCCTGGGCCGAGTTCTGTCATAACAACCAGTATCATTCTTCATCTGCTTCAACACCATTCTTCACTAACTTTGGATTCCACCCTAAAGTTCCTGAGTTCCAACCGCTTCCAGCAACTTCTGTTCCCGCAGTGGATATCACCTTGCATCAGTTTGCCAATATCTGGAAGAGCGTACGATCAGCTCTGCTCAAGGCATCGTTCAGGTACAAGAAGTTTGCGGATAAGAAGCGTCGAGCAGTTCCTGCTCTCAAGGTGGGTGATCGGGTATGGTTATCCACGAAGAATTTGAGGTTAAGAGTTCCCAGTATGAAGTTTGCACCTCGCTATATCGGTCCTTTCAAGATTGAACAAGTCATCAATCCTGTTGCTTACAGACTCCAGTTGCCTCCCTTCTTAAAAATACCCAGGACATTCCATGTTTCCCTGTTGAAACCGCTGATCTTGAATCGGTTTCATTCCTCACTTCCTCCAACTCCGAAAGTCCAAACTCAACGAGGCGTTGAGTATGAAGTGGCCAAGATCCTGGACTCACGTCACCGTTACGGTCAACTACAGTATCTTATTGACTGGAAGGGTTACGGCCCTGAGGAACGTTCATGGACCAATGCTTCTGATGTCCATGCTCCTGCCTTGGCCCGGAGATTCCATTCCAAGTTTCCTCAAAAGCCAAAGAAGTGTCCTGGGGCCACTCCTAAAGGGGGGGGTGCTGTCACGATCCGGGTATCTGGACGCCATTTCTTACCCATCAGATGCCTCCTAAGGCTGGCTCAGCGCTCCAGGACCGGATCCCATCTGTTATCCTAATGTTCACATTCCTGCATCCTCTCCTGTCTCTCTGAGACGCTGTCACAGTAACGCCTTATTACATCTGGCATGGCGTCTCCCGCGGCCTCCGCCGCCGTCCCAGAGCTTCTGCATGCAGAGTGTCAGAGTGGCGATTACGTCAGCCGCGGCCTCCGCTGTGTCCGCGTGGTTGGATGTGCACTTGTCAGCCTGGCGTCTCCTGTCTCCAGTGGCCGGCGCCGCCATTACTGTTTTCATTACCACATGGATTACAAACCAAACTTCCCTCCAAGTGTCTGCATGGGCGCAGCCATCTTGGATTCTGTCAGCTGATCATTTCCTCCAATCTGTTGTCAGTATTGTTAATCTGCATAATTGCCTAGCCAATCCCTTCCTTGCTGCAGGTATAAATACACTGTGCCTGAGCAAGGAAGGCGTCAGTGCTTTGGTTGTCAAACCTAGTTCCTGTTTGTCTCTCTCCTGTGATTGTCTTCCAGGTTCCAGCTCCTGTCTCAAGACTTCCACCATAGAGACCCGCACCAGCATTCCACCTGCGGTGTAGCCTGACTCTCCAATCCATTGTGGATTCATCTGTTTCCAGCTACAACATTACCTGCTTCCAGCTCAGCTTCCAGCAGAGTACAGCTTCCCTTAAAGGGCCGGTGTCCTTTCTACACTTTACCACTCTCCACCGGTATTATTATTTCTCCGCTCTCAAGTTCTACATTTCAGTTCATATTTCATCGCTCCCAAGTTCATTTATTATTTAACTGGTTCCAGCCAGTATCCACTCCGTGCTAACAACAGTCTGGTTCCAGCCAGTATCCACAGCAGCTGTTTTATCTTCAGCAACCCAGCTTTTCCTGGAACACCAGCTGGCACAATCCTGGGTTATCTCCATTGCTACAGTCGGGCCTGGTAAGGACTTTCCATCTAGAAGATCATAAGAACTATCTCACACTACCAGTGCCCTGTGGCTCCTGCCATCCTGTAGTACCCAGGAACTGTATTTATTCTTTGCTGACTTTTACGTTTTCTTTTACTGCTGCTGTGTTGCGGAGTAGTCATAATAAACATCATTGACTTTTATCCAAGTTGTCGTGGTCACGCCTTCGGGCAGTTATTATTCATGTTACTTACATGTCCAGGGGTCTGATACAACCTCCCAGGTTCCGGTACATCTCAGCCCCTACAACTGAGGCTGCCTCCCGTCAGCTCAGGCCCTCAGTTGTGACACAAGGCCATTAACCAAACTACACCAACGTACATCACTTCGCTTATCACAAAATATCTCCCAACCCGACCTCTTCGCTCTTCACAAGACCTGCGTCTCTCATCCACACTCATGACTCGCTCCCACTCACGACTGCAGGACTTTCATCGGGCTTCACCCACTCTGTGGAATGCCCTTCCACGCACAATAAGACTCTCCTCTAGTCTCCAAACCTTCAAGCGTTCCCTGAAAACTCACCTCTTTAGACAAGCGTATCAAATTCCAGAACCGCCCAGATAACTTTCCTAAACCTTCCTATCAAATTGCATCCACTCTGTACAGTCCACACATATTCTCACATGTCTTCTCATTCTATGCAATAGATTGGCATATGTACACAAGGAAAGGTGCTATTTCCCTATAGATTGTAACCTTGCGAGCAGGGCCTTCCTACCTCTATGACTGTTATCACCCAGTTGTTATTGTTATTTCAAATTGTAAAGCGCAACGGTATTTGCTGCGCTATATAAGAAACTGTTAATAAATAAATAATATTCAAATCATCACATCACATCAACGTTTCGGGGAACAAATCCCCTTCATCAGGATGAACAAACAGTGCAGAAAGTGAAATATATAGATAGACTTACCCAAGGAGACTTCCCACTGCACATCACCGCAGTCCCAGCATACCTGGCTCTGCCTCCCTCACTTCCGGGTATGTCACTTCCTGCAGAAGTGACAAAACGGGTCCCTGGCTGGTAACCACGGTGATGCTGTAAACAAAACAGAGGATCATCAATGGGACCAATAATCAGCACTCCGTGACAGAAATTTCCAAGACATTATGTCTTATTCTATATTATAATTAATCAAAAAAGCTTATTTAGAGTAAGACCCACTCTGGGGATAGAAAGTGCATCTAGTGCTTTTGGAAGCCACCTGGCTTAACATTAAAGGTGCATAAAGTAAACATCAGGTAAAATTTATAAAGTGGCTCTGTGTAAAGTGTATTAAAAGCGCTGACTCATATCCACATGAAAATTCCTCCTTAGTGCATTACCAAATTACATAAAAAGCACTTAGTGACATAAAGTTAAAAAAGAGAGACCAAAAGGGCTGAATGAGACACTGGGCCTTAGCCACTTCCTTTAAACGGCGAAAATGTATGTTTATCAATCTGAAAGTAATGACTGCTAAGTTATATTGAACAAGTTTTCACACTAAGTGGTGCTGTTACTAAATGTACTGCTGTTGTTTACAAAAAGAGGTGCAGTTTTATTGTTTTTATGCCTTGTCAGTACATCTGTGTAATGTTTATATGTTCTCTCTTTTTTACCTTTATGTCACTAAGTGCTTTTTATGTAATTTGGTAATGCACTAAGGAGGAATTTTCATGTGCTTCCAAAAGCACTAGATGCACTTTCTATCCCCATAGTGGGTCTTACTCTAAATAAGCTTTTTTGATGAATTATAATATAG
Source organism: Pseudophryne corroboree (assembly GCF_028390025.1). NCBI lineage: Eukaryota > Metazoa > Chordata > Amphibia > Anura > Myobatrachidae > Pseudophryne > Pseudophryne corroboree. The sequence continues at coordinate 698,365,202 of NC_086445.1, forward strand.
AATAAGACATAATGTCTTGGAAATTTCTGTCACGGAGTGCTGATTATTGGTCCCATTGATGATCCTCTGTTTTGTTTACAGCATCACCGTGGTTACCAGCCAGGGACCAGTTTTGGCACTTCCGCAGGAAGTGACATACCCGGAAGTGAGGGAGGCGGAGCCAGGTATGCTGGGACTGCAGTGATGTGCAGTGGGAAGTCTCCTTGGTGAGTCTGTCTATATATTTCACTTTCTGCACTGTTTGTTCATCCTGATGAAGGGGATTTATTCCCCGAAACGTTGATGTGATGTGATGATTTGAATACACACCTGTTTGCTTTTCAACAAATCTCTGAGTGCCGCCTCATTTTTGATCTAGATAATTACTGGGGAGATATCACTCAAAGCACTCGGATAAATCCTAGATTTATTGCTATATATTGGAAAGATATATATCTTAGAGAAATACCTTAGTGCAGTGATTTTCAACCTTTTTTTACGTGCGACACACCAAACAATATTTCAAAATTGCCAAGGCACACCATCAGTTCCCCGCAGAAACCCCCCCAAAAAAACACACATTGGCCCTCACCATAAAAAAAATCCACACATACATTTGCCTACACAGAAAAAACAATCACATTGCTCCCCACATAAATCATGTTGCTCCCTATATAAATCCTATTGCTCCCCACATAAATCAATCACATTGCTCCCCGCATAAATCCTATTGTTCCCCACAGGAGAAAAATAACAAATATGAGCCCCTTCCTGTCAGCTTTCCTCCTCTCTGGCGGGGGTTCATAGTGGAGTGCTGCGAATACTGAGCAGTGGGCGGTCGTGCAGGTGTGGATGTGGGTGGGCAAGGAAAGTTGTGTATGGAGGCAGGAACTGGAAGATGTTGATAAAGCAAAATATTTATCTTATAACATTCACTATATGCGGGTAAGAGACTCAGTACGCAATTGGCGTATGGGGTACCGTAAGGGCACGCACTTAGTGTAGCAGACGCTTAGCCGTGGTCGAGACGCACATGCGGCACGCTCGCTCACAGCTTAACACTTGGTGTCGAGCACGCTAGAGGTGGCCGACTACCGTAATGCTACGCTACCAGCGTAGCGGACGCTCGTGACCACGAGGGGAACATGAGCGGCGCAGACGCTCACGGGATGGCACTCAGTAAACCTTGTATGCAACACAATGAAAGATTGAGTTTATACTGTAAACCTTACTACTGAAATACTGTAGCGATATAACGCTGTTTAACCTTATTAATACAAAAGCTGCTTGAGCGATTGAGACGCTCCGAATACCCTCAGTAATGTAATAAACACACAATACCTTGCTAAGGTTCCAACACCTTTACTAACAATATCTAGCTATGTAAAAAAGGGAAAACAGTTAACAGTTCATACACTACAGGCTAACATCAATATCTAAACATAATAACTACACATATACAATATACAACAGTTTAACAATAACAGAGAGAGAGAGAGAGTATGGCTAATACAGAGAATAAGTTGGTTGCAGAGAATAACTTACACACACTGGGGAATGATTCGCTGCGCAGTCCTGGTACCAGCTCCGAGTTAGTCAAGATGAAAACCGTTTGTGGAGAGAAGACTGAGCTGGCCAGGCTGGCTGTTCTTATATACACTGCGTACAGTACACTACAAAGGGACCTATAATCTCATTGTTCATTGGACACAGGAATGTCTCCTCGCATTATAACAAAAGGTCATAGGTTAGTTTGAACAGGTGGGTTGTGACTATATCGAACTGCTCAGGTGGGAGGGAATCTCAGGATTCCCACCGCATGGATAATGAACCGCAAATATAGTAAATGTCCAGAAACTACTAATAGACATAACTATACGCAGGAGCGATAAATCTTTACCTAACCAGCACCGGATTGTTTCTAATAAAATGTTCTTTAGTTAGGTACCAAACACCACTGCTCAAACCCTGTCTGACCCTTCGTATCATGCAAAGAGGAATTCCTCTGTCCAGGGACCAGTTACAATAAACAAACTTACAGTTATTAATAAGGGGAACATTACCTATAAAACATACTATTTGGATTTACTATGTAACGATTGAGTCGCCCGCTAGACGCACACAAACTCTACCGTAAATGCACATACCACGCGCCAATGCGCACGGCCGTAGAAGCTCCATTACGCAACTGCGAATATGCGCACGCACGGGAGAGAATGTGCACGTGCAGCGGGCAAGCGCATGGGGTGAATATATGGCAACGTGTAGCATGATATTTTTCCGACTTTGACAATGTGTATGCAGGCGGGTGGGCTGGCTGGGTGGTGAGATGTGGCGGCCGTGACCTATGATATCATATTGCCGTGTCTTCAAGGCATAGGTCACAGCCGGAGCATGGATGATCCTCTAAGAAGAGCCCGGGCCAACAGTTTACTCTGAAGGTACAGGAAGCTGCTCTGGCTCCGCGGCACACCTTGCAACTGGTCGCGGCACACTAGTGTGCCACGGCACACTGGTTGAAAAAGCCTGCCTTAGGGGATTTGTTTTGGTTTATGTATGTGTGTGTTTGTGTGTGTTTGGGTGGGGGGGGGGGGGTGAGGGGCAGCATGTGACTTCATGGTCCACAGACCGCATGGGACAAAAGCTAGACTCCATTTTGGGAAAACTCCCATGATTCCAAAGTCTGTAACATATGGTACAAAAGGGAATGCCAGCAGCCATTTTAGATTTGCAAGTTCAAACACATGGCATTCTTCGCTAGGCCATAAAGTTACATAGCAGAAGCCATATATATAAAACTACATATCTCTGAAAGACTCCACTATATTCCAGGATGTATAAGCTTCAACATAATGCATATGTGCGGATTTCACAATTCCAAGCCATCTAATCACCTTTCACAATTCCAAGCCAACACAGTATCTCAATAACCAGAGCATATTGTATGCTGGCTATGCTATATAATGTAGCCTGTAATTATATGCCAATCCTGGTCTGTACCTTTGGAATAAACATATCCTACAATATGCTAACTTTTCAGGCCTAAAACCAACTAATTCCAGCCTTCCAGGACCAGCACCACATATCTCATGCTGTCCATATGAGCCATCACAAGACCAGATCACCAAGTAACCACAAATATCAGCATGCCATTGCTACAAGCACATGATTACAGTAACAAAAGGAAGTATGTGTTGACTTCTATATTTCAGCAAGATGCACTATATAAAACCACTACAATCGGTTATAAATCACCATCCACAAATGTATACCAGAGATGCTATTCTACAGATTGTCTAATGTTCCAATTACCATTACAGATTTCACAGAGTATTATCACAAACACTTAACAATCACATGATTGCACAAGTACCATTAACCTTAAAGTAAAATGTATTTACAAATTAACTATTCTATGCCAATCGTTTCACAACTACTGTACCACAAACACATATTTAACTAGTCTATGCATTTTATCTATGAGATATAGAGAGTATGATACTTAGCCTTCCAGGGGAATAACTTCCAAGCATCCCTGGCGTTTGGAGGCCCATACTTCTGAGAGACCTTGTAGCTGTGTGCAGCTACTGTACATCTGCCTCAGTGGTTTTGGGAGAGTGGGCTCTGTGATTTCAAGTGTTCAGATAGTACATTCAACCTGTGGGTGTGTCTTCTACAGGAAGTGTGTGAAAGCTGTATCAGTGAACTGAGCTGGCCATGTGCTGGGATTGTCTAGTTCAAATGCTAACTAGCCAAGACTACAGTGTAGAGATGTTAATTAGGCTCAGGTCACAGAAGCCAATATTATAAGGAAATTACTCTAACAATGTGTGTGTGTGTGTGTGTGTGTGTGTGTGTGTGTGTGTGTGTGTGTGTGTGTGTGTGTTTGTATATATATATATATATATATATATATATGTGTCTGTTGTGTGTGTGTGTGTGTGTGTGTGTGTGTGTGTGTGTGTGTGTGTGTATGTGTGACTGCTGCATAATGTGTGTAAGCGTCACTGGTACAGGAGGCATTACGTGTTTAAGTGGCACTGGTGCAGAGGGCGTTGTGTCTAAGCGGCACTGCTACAGGGGCGTTACGTCTGTAAGCATCACTGCTACAGGGGACGTTACGTGTGTAAGCGTCAATGGTACAGGGGGGCGTTACGTGTGTAAGCATCACTGGTACAGGGAGCGTTACGTGTGTAAGCTTCATCGGTACAGTGTAAGCGTCACTGCTACAGGGGGTGTTACTTGTGTAAGCATCCCTGGTACAGGGGGGCATGACATGTGTAAGCATCACTGGTTCAGGGGGCGTTACATTTGTAAGTGTCTCTGGTACAGGGGGCATTACATGTGTAAGTGTCTCTACTACAGGGGGTATTATGTGTGCTGTTAGTTTGTAAAGTATGCAAGGGTGCAAATTTATAGTTTGTAGGGGGGCGCGGAACACCCTAGCACAGACCCTGACTGCACACCCACTGCACTGCACAGCACTGTCACCTTTTACATTGATTCAGCGTCCAGACATTACCCTTGGCGATATCACCCACTCTATCCGTTACATTAGCCATCTCGGGGCTTCCAGGCCGGCAGGCCAGGTGCTGTGTTACGGAGTCAGGGCCTCTGGGAATCTGGGCGCGGCTGTGGCGGGGAGGCACTTCTGTGACATCACACGCAGGAGGCCGCTCCGGGGCTCAGAGAGTATGCGGCACATGGAGGGCTATGAAAGCCTCCGCTGCGCCGCTTTTATACACATCTATGCCGGTGGCCGCAGCAGGTTTTGTTCCACAAGCGGCGCGGCTAGGGAGTGGGGATTGTTGATGGCGGAGGGGGCAGGCGGACTGGCAGCAGGACATAGGATGCTGCAGTAAAAGGAGTTTTTTTCCCTATCTACAGCGCAGAGACTTGCTGCAGGTGCAGTGGCATACCCTCCAGCTGGACCTTTTTGGCAGGTACAGTCCCTTTTTTTTATGGTCTGTACCGATTTTTGACTCTCCAAGCTTGCATTGAAAGTATATGAAAAGGGGCGTGGCGACGGCGCAGTACCCGTGGTCATGCCCCCTTTTCGAATTTGTATCAATGTTTATGTGTAAATTGTTGGAGGGTGTGTTGCTGCAGATGCAGTGGGACTATTTTGGGGTGTGGGGCTGGAGCTGCAGCTCCATCAGTCCCATTGCTAATCCTGCTCTGTGAAAACACAGCAGCCAAAGGGCAGAGCCTCCCATTGGATGTAACCTGTGTGGGAGGGAGTTTCTCGCCCAATCAGCTGTGGACTGGGTGTGTTAGACCTGCTGCTAACCCAATGAGCTAGGAGCTCTAGCCATGACTAGCGTTAGAGGTCCAGGCACAGAGTCACAGGGCTATTATATAGCAGATATATATATATATTTCTTATATGTCCTAGAGGATGCTGGGGTCCATTTCATGACCATGGGGTATAGACGGTTCCGCAGGAGCCATGGGCACTTTAGGACTTTTCAAGGGTGTGAACTGGCTCCTCCCTCTATGCCCCTCCTCCAGACCTCAGTTTAGAAATGTGCCCAGGCAGACTGGATGCACTCCAGAGGAGCTCTACTGAGTTTCTCTGAAAAGACTTATGTTAGGTTTTTTATTTTCAGGGAGAACTGCTGGCAACAGTCTCCCTGCTTCGTGGGACTGAGGGGGCAGAAGTAGGAACCAACTTCCTAAAGAGTTTCATGGCTCTGCTTCTGGCTGACAGGACACCAATAACTCCTGAAGGGAACTGAACGCTAGCCGTGCCAAGATGCTCACTCCCACAGCATGCCGTCACCCCCCTCACAGAGCGAGAAGTCAGAAGACAGGTGAGTGTTAGAAGACAGATCTTCAATCAAGAAAGTGATGACTAAAGGTACCGCGCGGCTGGCAGGAGCGCAGCGTGCCATGTTGCCCACACATACACAGGCAATGCAGGGTGCAGGGTGCGGGGGGGTGGCGCCCTGGGCAGCATGAAACCTATGGAAGCTGCCATAAATAAGGGGCATAAGTTGCTGAGGCACAGTCCTACCCCTGCCAGTACAAAAAATTACCTCATAAAAACTGAGGAGAAACACACCATTGAAGAGTGGAGCTTCCTCCTCAGTCAGCCAGCACACTGCTCAGCACCATTTTCTCTCTCTCCTCAGGCTGCAGAGACAACGCTGGTCCTCCTCCACTACTGAACAAGTTTCAGGGTGCAAAACAGGGGGGGCCACAGTGAATTTGGTGCTGTATAATTGTGTGATTAGCATTATAAAAGCGCTGCATGTCAGTGGGCATTTTGTGTTCACAGACATTGTGTTACTGGCGCTGGGTTGTGAACTGGCAAATCCTATCTGTGTCCCTCTGACAGATTTTACTATGGGTCTGTCCCCTAGTCCCGGAGTGTCTGTGGTGTGGTTGAGCACGTGTGTGACATGTCTGTGGCAGGGAATCTCTTCCTCTGTGGAAGACATGTTAGAGACACAGAGGTGTAATATGACACCAAGAGCCTGACTGGGTGAAAGGTTACATGATAGTGTGAATCACTACTGAATCTCATACAGAAAACTGAATATAATCTGTTGAAGATGTGATTTTTAATAGTTCTGCCTTTCATCCACAGGGACCCCTCTGGGTCACATACAAATTTGCAAGTAGTACAAACTGATACCGACACGGACTCTGTTTCCTGTGTCGACACTAGTGATTCCAGGGGAATAGGTCCTAAATTAGCAAAAAAGTATTCAAAACATGTTTTAGCTATAAAGGTGGTTAGAAGTTACGAAGCCCCTCTTATACCACAAGGAGAGGGTTTACTTTAGTAAAGAAGTAATGTAATTTTCCCTCCACCTCAGGAACAGTCTCTTGGAGGGAGTCTGATTTAACCTGAAAAGAAATTTCAGATTCCCAAAAGGAATTCAGGCAGCTTACCTTTTTCCAAAAGGTGGGAGTCACTCGCATTTTAGACAGGGCCCTGTCATAAAAGAGAAAAGGTGTTTCTCCCTGTGCATGGAATGGCTTCACTTAAGGAGTCGACAGGCGCAAGTGAGTGAGGTGATCTATTGATGTGGTCAATGGGACACTACTCAGGCCTACCACTGTCTGTGCGTGGGTGAGTAGTGCTATTGAGAAGTGGTCAGAAAACTTGTCATTAGACATTGATACAATAGATGGAGACGAGATACTCCTAACGTTAGGTCATATCAAAGACGCTGCTACATACGTACTAGAAAC
>NC_086445.1:698377383-698387383 GCF_028390025.1 Pseudophryne corroboree
GGCTGTTCCAACAAATCTTCTCGTTTAGGCCCCTGGGGGCCACAGTGTCCAGTCTCGTAATCCACCTGGCTTCCAAAATTAATAGTTGTTTGTTTCTGTCGCCGCCCCGTCTGCTCATTGGTAAATGGTCACTGATCATATATCTGACACTTGATAACGTGTGCCCACTTTCCGCGAAGTGCTTGGCTACTGGTTGGTCACTGTTGCCACTTTGGATCGCTGCTCGTATTGCCGATCTATGCTGGGTGGCTCTCTCCTTAAAGGGGCGTATGGTTTTACCCACATAGTACGAGCCACAAGGGCATCGAATGATGTATACAACGTAGGCCGTGGTACAGGTCACCGCATGTTTGATGGGGATGTATTTCCCACTGTGTGGGTGTCGGAACGCCTTTCCTGTATCCATATGACTGCAAGTGGTACAGTGGATACATTTATAGCACCCCTTACGATGTTGGGTGCTCCCTGTTATCGGATATTTGCTAAATCCGGTTATATCGGTGCGTACCACCCAATTCTTGATGTTTCTCCCTCGACGGAAACTTGTCATGGGTTTTTTTGTTTTAAAGCCCCTTAGGTCAGTATCAGTGCTGACTATTGGCCATAGGGCCTTGGTGGCCTGCTGGATGATACTGCTACTGGTGGTATAATTCGTTGGCCAGATTATACGATCATCATTCTTATTTGCCTTTTTGCGGGTATGCAGCAGCTGTTCCCTAGGGACTTGTAAAACTTTTCTTTTGTGCTGTAGAAGCAAATCTTCTGGGTATCCTCGTTTCAGGAACTTAATCATCATCTCATCCAGCTGTTTGTGTAATATTTCCTGGTCACTGTTTATACGGGCAACCCTCAGCATCTGAGAGTACGGAAGCCCGGACTTGAGGGCTGTGGGGTGATGGCTGTTGTATCCTAATAATGTGTTACGGTCAGTGCTCTTACTGTAAACAGACGTAACCAATCTTCCCTCTCTGTTTACCAACAGGACATCTAAGTAACTTATTTCTCTGAAACTGTATTTATAAGTGAATTGGATAGGTCCCTTAAGGGCATTGATGGATTCCACCAAGGACACCAGTGTATCAGCTGTTCCAGACCAAAAAATGATGAGGTCATCTATATATCGCAAAAATAATTTTGAATGTTCCATAAATAGTGGATTGCTGTAAAATAAATGCTGTTTCTGTGCGTACATGTAGATGTTTGCATATGTTGGTGATACATTAGATCCCATGGAACATCCGGATACCTGTATATAATTAATTTTAGGGCTAAAGATAGGGCATGTTTAACATTAAGTATAATATATGCATTTTTGGGGAAAGAATTCTATATAACCTAATGATTGAGGATGTCATAATGTATATATATTCATCATTATAGTGCACGTTGATCTTTATATATGGATCACACATAATGCCCACTGGGTGTACCTGTTTTCTTTTTAACTTTTTATTTTCTCTAATAGAGCTGGGAAGGAGCGGCATTCGGTAATACAGCCAGCGGGATAGTGAGGGCGAGGAGACGCGAGTGCGTCCCTAGTTACCAGTGGAATCCGCTCATCACTAGTTACCACACACGCCTGCAGGGGTTGCCCTGACGACGGGTGGACGCAGCGCACAGGCGCCCCGCTGATCACAGCAACGTCTGGACAAAGGGATGACGTCTGGGCGCCGAACACCCACCCGGAGCTCAGGTGAATGGTGATTACACAGGTACTTAGGAGGGTGAGTTAAGCATTATATGTTGTATGTGTTTGTCTTTACATGTTTGTACTATGCATCATATCCTGACGACGGTGCGTGTCGGCACCGAAACGTTGATTTATTGAACTGATGTATTATTGAATTTTTAATACACGCTTGCTGTAAAAAAAGCCTCTGAGTGCCGTTCCATCCAGAACTCTATACCAGCGGTGAATACCGTTTTCGGATCAGGACACCGGGGTAATTGAATTATTTATTGAGTGCCGGACCCAGCTTCATTATTTGGAAGAAAGCATTTCTTCATTTTTCAAGGCACCATGGAACCCTGTCATTGACACACCTTACTTTTAACTGGACACCCAGGGAGACGTATGTACCTCTTATATATTGCTTTTCACACTTAAACCAGCGCCCCTCTTGAGACACAATGACGCAACCACTGTTCCCACTACCTATTCCACCATTGGGAGAGACTTTGAGTTTTACAGATGAACAAATTAACAAAATTCTGGTTGAAGAGAATCCACAATATTACGCAGAGGCAGACTCCTGTGAAGTATTATATCAAAGCCTATATAAAATGAAAAAGCGGGAGATAGATTTCACACTGCACGGAATTACCTTGTCGGACTACTACCGGGACAAATTCATCCCACGGAGGTTCCAGGTTAAAAATGCTCCCACCATAGGCAGATACAACCACGCATTCTGCCGTAAGTGGATTGCCATACTTAATAAATGCTCGTTTGACTTAATGATACTAGTAATAGAGGAGGCCACTAGAGAACTAGAAAGTGTGAAAGCAAAGATCAGTACATTTGAATCCGTGCACACTGACACCTTACGGGAAGATGCTCACACTGATTGGCTTCAGAAGTTGCAGAATCAGTGTGACAAATACCGCACAGACCTCATCAAATTTAAAAGACTTAAACGTGCCAAAGTCGTACAAACTATGAAGAGAACAATGTATACCGCTGGATCATAGGAGGAGAACCTAAAAAGAACTACAGGAGACCCTACACCCAATTCAGGGGACGATGTGAATACAGAAAAACCAATGAAACACCTGCATCACAGAGCGACAGTGACTTTGTAATATCTGAAAGTGAAGACAGCACCAATCCACCGGCTGTCCCTTTAGGAGCGCGCACCCGCACTGGGGGCCCAAACACAGGAGGCTCTACACAATAAGGGGCGGTCAAACGAAGAGGGGTAGGCCGCCCACCGTGGAAAAAGACATAGAATCAGTCTTCAATCTGTCACATCGGGTCCTCACAGCGGATGAAATCTCAGTGTTAAGTAGGGGACTAGCCTTTGTCCCCACTAATCACCATGTTGAATACGACTGGGGCAAGGATCTGCATCAATTCAGCAGAAAACTCAGGTTACAGGAATTCTTCTCAGGCAAAACAGGGGACATGTCCATCAGCACAAATGGACCTGATTCCATTGAAAAATTTTGCAGAAAAAACATCAAATCCTCATTTGATCCACCAGTTTCAAATCCATCTCTCAAATGCTTTACAAGATTGCTAGATGACTCTGTGCACAAATACAATAATGAGAATAAATTTACAAGATACAACCTACCCAAAGGAGAGCGTGAAGCGTTCAAGAAACTGGGCAGTTACACCAATATCACCATTCGCCCGGCGGATAAGGGCGGGGCCATTGTGGTCCAGGATATAGCCGATTATCGCAAGGAGATCCAGAAGCAACTTAGTGATACTTCGGTGTATACCCAGTTACCAAGGGATCCTGTAAATAAGTATAAAAGTGAATTGGATAACATACTCAAACAGGCACAACAATAGGGGATCATCTCTGAAAGAGTGTTAAAAGCTTTGACACAAACGCACCCAGTGACCCCCATATTATACACTGTTCCTAAAGTCCACAAGGATACAGAAAATCCCCCAGGACGCCCCATAGTATCAGCTATGGGGTCATTATATCAACCAGTCTCACAGTATCTGGATGCGTTATTACAGCCGTGCATCATTCAGGAAGATTCCTATGTGAAAGATACCACAAATTTCCTGTTACGTATTAATGACTTTATGTCAGCACCATTTGATTTACTGATGTGCACAATGGATGTACATAGCCTGTATACAGTCATCCCCCATGAGGCTGGTTTAAGGGCCGTGGAGGAATTCATCAGGAACAGTAATCAGTACACAGGGCCGAATGTGGCATTCGTCATACAGCTTCTCAGCCTGGTATTACACAGAAATTATTTCCTTTTTGATGGACGTTATTATTTACAGGTATCCGGATGTTCCATGGGATCTAATGTATCACCAACATATGCAAACATCTACATGTACGCACAGGAACAGCATTTATTTTACAGCAATCCACTATTTATGGAACATTCAAAATTATTTTTGCGATATATAGATGACCTCATCATTTTTTGGTCTGGAACAGCTGATACACTGGTGTCCTTGGTGGAATCCATCAATGCCCTTAAGGGACCTATCCAATTCACTTATAAATACAGTTTCAGAGAAATAAGTTACTTAGATGTCCTATTGGTAAACAGAGAGGGAAGATTGGTTACGTCTGTTTACAGTAAGAGCACTGACCGTAACACATTATTAGGATACAACAGCCATCACCCCACAGCCCTCAAGTCCGGGCTTCCGTACTCTCAGATGCTGAGGGTTGCCCGTATAAACAGTGACCAGGAAATATTACACAAACAGCTGGATGAGATGATGATTAAGTTCCTGAAACGAGGATACCCAGAAGATTTGCTTCTACAGCACAAAAGAAAAGTTTTACAAGTCCCTAGGGAACAGCTGCTGCATACCGCAAAAAGGCAAATAAGAATGATGATCGTATAATCTGGCCAACGAATTATACCACCAGTAGCAGTATCATCCAGCAGGCCACCAAGGCCCTATGGCCAATAGTCAGCACTGATACTGACCTAAGGGGCTTTAAAACAAAAAAAACCATGACAAGTTTCCGTTGAGGGAGAAACATCAAGAATTGGGTGGTACGCACCGATATAACCGGATTTAGCAAATATCCGATAACAGGGAGCACCCAACATCGTAAGGGGTGCTATAAATGTATCCACTGTACCACTTGCAGTCATATGGATACAGGAAAGGCGTTCCGACACCCACACAGTGAGAAATACATCCCCATCAAACATGCGGTGACCTGTACCACGGCCTACGTTGTATACATCATTCGATGCCCTTGTGGCTCGTACTATGTGGGTAAAACCATACGCCCCTTTAAGGAGAGAGCCACCCAGCATAGATCGGCAATACGAGCAGCGATCCAAAGTGGCAACAGTGACCAACCAGTAGCCAAGCACTTCGCGGAAAGTGGGCACACGTTATCAAGTGTCAGATATATGATCATTGACCATTTACCAATGAGCAGACGGGGCGGCGACAGAAACAAACAACTATTAATCTTGGAAGCCAGGTGGATTACGAGATTGGACACTGTGGCCCCCAGGGGCCTAAACGAGAAGATTTGTTGGAACAGCCTTACATAGGAAATATATAATTAATTTTAGGGCTAAAGATAGGGCATGTTTAACATTAAGTATAATATATGCATTTTTGGGGAAAGAATTCTATATAACCTAATGATTGAGGATGTCATAATGTATATATATTCATCATTATAGTGCACGTTGATCTTTATATATGGATCACACATAATGCCCACTGGGTGCACCTGTTTTCTTTTTAACTTTTTATTTTCTCTAATAGAGCTGGGAAGGAGCGGCATTCGGTAATACAGCCAGCGGGATAGTGAGGGCGAGGAGACGCGAGTGCTTCCCTAGTTACCACACACGCCTGCAGGGGTTGCCCTGACGACGGGTGGACGCAGCGCACAGGCGCCCCGCTGATCACAGCAACGTCTGGACAACGGGATGACGTCATCGCCGAGCGCCCCCGCACGTCTGGGCGCCGAACACCCGCCCGGAGCTCAGGTGAATGGTGATTACACAGGTACTTAGGAGGGTGAGTTAAGCATTATATGTTGTATGTGTTTGTCTTTACATGTTTGTACTATGCATCATATCCTGACGACGGTGCGTGTCGGCACCGAAACGTTGATTTATTGAACTGATGTATTATTGAATTTTTAATACACGCTTGCTGCAAAAAAAGCCTCTGAGTGCCGTTCCATCCAGAACTCTATACCAGCGGTGAATACCGTTTTCGGATCAGGACACCGGGGTAATTGAATTATTTATTGAGTGCCGGACCCAGCTTCATTATATATATATATATATATATTGTGACAAGAACACTGGGATAGTGTTTGAGGGCAGGTATATTTGTCCCAGGTTCTTGTCTTACATGTTTTAGAAAATGTTAACTTCTAGGAAAAATGCTTTTTGTTTTGTCTGAACCTTTTCAGTTTGCTGTAAAAGCTGGGTAAAGGCTCTGAGAGAGAGATAAGGCGAGTTCTAGACATTGGGCCCAGTTCGGGTCTTTGGCCTCACAGAGGGCTAATCAGGGTTTCAGCTGTGTAAGAGTGTTATAGTGCTTCTAACCTGATTAGTATGGGCAGACTGCCTGGGAAGGCTGCAGGATCTGTGTGTGAGAGACACGTTTTCTGATGCAAGTAAGCTATACAGTATGTACTGAAGAACTCTGTGTTTTGTTTAGTGACAGTTAGGAATATCTTATGTTTAGTTAGTGCCGGACAGGCAAGGTATTTTTATTTTGGGGTTTGTTTTATTTTCTGTTTCAATAAAACTGGCCGGGGTCAGTTGTACCAGAAACTGGACTTGTGTTGTTCCTCAGCTGCTGCGTGCGGCCATATTCCCCAGGAAAAGGCGCCTTGCACCCCTACAGTGTTACAACTTGGTGGAGAATGCGAGCACACCGTTCTGCGCATAAGTGAAAGCAGCAGCTTTGTGAGGCCTGCAGAAAACGGTGGTTTATGCAGATACAGCCCAGTGTGAAGTTACTGAGACTCACCCCTGAGGGTTTGATATATGTCCTGGGTGAAAGCAGCTACAAAGCCGCCTGAAAAATCTGTCGACATGGAGGATCTGCTTAAAGCCTTGCTGCAAGCTACAGCGGCTCAGCAGGAGGCCAACCGACAGCAGCAGGTGGCAATGGAGGAAAATAGGAGACAACAGCAGGTGGCAATGGAGGAAAATTGGAGACTACAGCAGGAGGCCAACAGACAGCAGCAGGTGGCAATGGAGGAAAATAAGAGACAACAGCAGGCAGTTGTTGATGAACTTTACAGGCAACAGCGTCAGGATAGAGAGGCCTTAGCAGAAGTGGTGCAGAGACTTGCAGCTCAGGTTGGAGATGTGGCCGTCAGTGCTCCAACCAGCTCTAGTTCTATACGGGCCAGTCACTTCCTGCAGAAAATGACAGAGGCTGATGATGTGGAGGCCTATCTGACCACGTTTGAAAGGACTGCCGAGCGTGAGAACTGGCCGAAAGCACAGTGGGCCAGTCTGCTGGCACCTTTCCTGTCAGGTGAGCCCCAAAAAGCTTACTTTGATTTAAGCCCTGCTGAGGCTCGGGACTATGATAAACTAAAGACTGAGATCCTGACCCGCCTGGGAGTCACGCTGTCAGTACGAGCACAACGGGTGCACCGTTGGCTGTACGCCATGGAGAAGCCTCCGCGCTCCCAGATGCACGACCTTATTCAGCTAACAAAAAAATGGCTACAGCCAGAGACATTAACTGGTCCCCAGATGGTGGAAAGAGTCGTCATGGACCGCTACTTGAGATCTTTGCCCATGGTCCTGCGCAAGTGGGTGAGCCATGGAAACCCGGGTACTGCTGACCAATTAGTGGACATGGTAGAGAGGTATTTGGCAGCAGAGGAACTACTGATGACCACCCAGCAACCCATAGATCCTCGACAGCGCCCTTCAGTAAAGACTGGTAAGACTGTTCCGTGGGAAAACGTTGCTGGGCGGTTAAGAGAACGCAAGGCTGGAGAGACTGTAAACACTGGCCCTGGAAACAGGCCAATGGGGCTAGAACGGTCTATGCTGCCCAAACGGGTTGATAATCGTGTGATTAAATGTTTTAGGTGTGGTATGCCAGGTCATGTTATTGCCAATTGCCCAGTCACGCAAGAACCCATGCAATGTGATGCTGCCTTTGAATGTCGCAGAATGTCTTTCTTTGCTAGGTTAGCCTGTACTGTGGTACCTTCACCTGAGCTGGAAAAACAAATGTGTGATGTGTTCTTAGAGGGTAACCGGGTAGAGGCCTTGCTAGATTCAGGAAGTTTAGTTACCCTCGTGAAAGCTGGGTTAGTGAACCCCTTAAAGGTCCAGCAAATACCTATTGGGGTAACTTGCATACATGGGGATACCCAACATTATGCCACTGCTGAGGTGAATATAGAAACTTGTTGTGGGTCAGCAATAGTTAAAGTGGGACTGGTCCCTACCTTGGTGCATGAGGCCATAATAGGGAGGGATTTTCCTCATTTTTGGAAACTGTGGGAATCACGGTTATCTACAGATGTGAGAAGTAAAAAGCCAGTTGATAATACCGGTGATTTTATGGATGTACGTGGGTCTTCGGAACTTTCTGGCCCTTTGCCTTTTGCTAGTTTGGCTGGGGAAGTGACAGATGGGGAGTCCAGTGAGGACCCTCTTGCTGGGAACAGAGACATAGTAGTTAGAACTGAAAGCGTGCCTGACCTGGAGGTAAAGAAGGATCTGTTTGCGTCTGAACAGTTAAAGGATCCTACCTTAATAAAGGCTAGAGAGAATGTTAAGATTGTTAATGGGGAACCTGTGGTACCAGGTGACAGGGTTACGTATCCCCACATGGCCATCTGTAATGAGCTCTTGTACCACATTGTCAAAAGGGGTGAGGATGTGGTGGAACAGTTGGTAGTTCCCCAGCCTTATAGGAGAACGGTACTAGATTTAGCTCATAGTCACGTTACCGCAGGACATTTAGGGGCAGAAAAAACCACTGAAAGAGTTTTACAAAGGTTCTTTTGGCCAGGGGTTTATAAAGAAGTGTCTGAATATTGTTCTTCCTGTCCTGAATGCCAGTATCATGCCCCTAGACCCCATTTCAGGAGCCCACTAGTTCCCATGCCTATTATAGAGGTCCCGTTTGACAGAATAGCCATGGATCTCGTGGGGCCCTTGTTAAAGTCTGCTCGGGGCCATCAGTATATCCTGGTAATTATGGACTATGCCACTCGATATCCTGAGGCTGTCCCTTTACGCACTATCACAACCAAGGCGATAGCTAGGGAGCTGGTGCAGGTATTTAGTAGAGTGGGAATACCAAAAGAAATTTTGACTGACCAAGGTACTCCATTTATGTCAAGGATCATGAAAGAATTGTGCAAGTTATTTAAGGTCACTCACCTCAGGACGTCCATCTACCATCCCCAAACTGACGGGTTGGTGGAAAGGTTTAATAAAACATTAAAAAGTATGTTAAAAAAGGTTGTTGAGAGAGATGGGAAAAACTGGGATTGTTTGTTGCCCTACTTGTTAATGGCCATCAGAGAAGTTCCTCAGTCCTCTACGGGGTTTTCTCCATTTGATTTGTTGTATGGTAGACACCCCAGAGGGCTGTTGGATATTGCCAAAGAGACGTGGGAAGGACAGCCCACTCCTTATAGAAGCGTTATTGAGCATGTAACACAAATGCAGGATAGGATTGCAGCCGTGGTACCTGTTGTCAGAGAGCACATGGAACAGGCCCAAAGTGCTCAACAGAGGGTCTATAACCGGAGTGCCAAGATACGGGAATTTGCTCCTGGAGATAGAGTTCTTGTTTTGGTACCCACTGTGGAAAGCAAATTCCTAGCTAAATGGCAGGGTCCATTTGAGATTAGGGAAAAAGTGAATGAGGTTAATTACAAAGTATACCAGCCGGGAAAGAGAAAACCCGAACAGATCTACCATGTTAACTTAATCAAACCCTGGAAAGATAGGTTGTCTCTGTCAGCGGAGCCTTGCCCTTCGGTGTCTTCACCCCGGTTGCTTCCCGCAGTGAAGGTGTCAGAGACATTGTCAGCTGATCAGAACAATCAGGTTAAAGAATTTCTCATCCAAAATAGGGAGGTATTTTCAGAGCTGCCTGGCCGAACGACCATAATAAAACATGACATTGTCACAGAACCAGGGGTCAGGGTTCATTTAAAGCCATATAGGATTCCTGAAGCTCAGCGAGAAGCTATTTCTAAAGAAGTTAAAACCATGTTAGAACTTGGAGTCATAGAGGAGTCTAACAGTGAGTGGTCCAGTCCCATAGTGCTCATCCCGAAGCCCGACGGTAGCATACGCTTCTGTA